>NC_089847.1:14668047-14963047 GCF_035609145.1 Eleutherodactylus coqui
TTAGAGCAACTACAATACCGGCCCCTACCCCCATGTGCAAGAATAGAGCAACTACAATACCGCCCCCCCCATGTGCAAGAATAGAGCAACTACAATACCGCCCCCCCCATGTGCAAGAATAGAGCAACTACAATACCGCCCCCCCCATGTGCAAGAATAGAGCAACTACAATACCGCCCCCCCCCATGTGCAAGAATCAGAGGCAACTACAATACCGCCCCCCCCATGTGCAAGAATAGAGCAACTACAATACCGCCCCCCCCATGTGCAAGAAAGCAACTACAATACCGCCCCCCCCATGTGCAAGAATAGAGCAACTACAATACCGCCCCCCCCATGTGCAAGAATAGAGCAACTACAATACCGCCCCCCCCATGTGCAAGAATAGAGCAACCAACCCCCCCCCATCATACACAATACCGCCCCCCCCATGTGCAAGAATAGAGCAACTACAATACCGCCCCCCCCATGTGCAAGAATAGAGGCAACTACAATACCGCCCCCCCCATGTGCAAGAATAGAGCAACTACAATACCGCCCCCCCCATGTGCAAGAATAGAGCAACTACAATACCGCCCCCCCCATGTGCAAGAATAGAGCAACTACAATACCGCCCCCCCCCATGTGCAAGAATAGAGCAACTACAATACCCGCCCCCCCCATGTGCAAGAATAGAGCAACTACAATACCGCCCCCCCCATGTGCAAGAATAGAGCAACTACAATACCGCCCCCCCCCATGTGCAAGAATAGAGCAACTACAATACCGCCCCCCCATGTGCAAGAATAGAGCAACTACAATACCGCCCCCCCATGTGCAAGAATAGAGCAACTACAATACCGCCCCCCCCCATGTGCAAGAATAGAGCAACTACAATACCGCCCCCCCCATGTGCAAGAATAGAGCAACTACAATACCGCCCCCCCATGTGCAAGAATAGAGCAACTACAATACCGCCCCCCCCATGTGCAAGAATAGAGCAACTACAATACCGCCCCCCCATGTGCAAAAGAGCAACTACAATACGCCCCCCCCATGTGCAAGAATAGAGCAACTACAATACCGCCCCCCCCATGTGCCAAGAATAGAGCAACTACAATACCGCCCCCCATGTGCAAGAATAGAGCAACTACAATACCGCCCCCCCCATGTGCAAGAATAGAGCAAACTACAATACCGCCCCCCCCATGTGCAGACTAGAGCAATACAATACGCCCCCCATGTGCAAGAAGGCAACTACAATACCGCCTCCCCCCCATGTGCAAGAATAGAGCAACTACAATACCGCCCCCCCCCATGTGCAAGAATAGAGCAACTACAATACCGCCCCCCCCATGTGCAAGAATAGAGCAACTACAATACCGCCCCCCCCATGTGCAAGAATAGAGCAACTACAATACCGCCCCCCCATGTGCAAGAATAGAGCAACTACAATACCGCCCCCCCCATGTGCAAGAATAGAGCAACTACAATACCGCCCCCCCCATGTGCAAGAATAGAGCAACTACAATACCGCCCCCCCATGTGCAAGAATAGAGGCAACTACAATACCGCCCCCCCATGTGCAAGAATAGAGCAACTACAATACCGCCCCCCCATGTGCAAGAATAGAGCAAACTAAAATACCGCCCCCCCATGTGCAAGAATAGAGCAACTACAATACCGCCCCCCATGTGCAAGAATAGAGCAACTAAAAATACCGCCCCCCCATGTGCAAGAATAGAGCAACTAACAATACCGCCCCCCCATGTGCAAGAATAGAGCAACTACAAATACCGCCCCCCATGTGCAAGAACTAGAGCAACTACCGCCCCCCATGTGCAAGAATAGAGCACTACAATACCGCCCCCCATGTGCAAGAATAGAGCAACTACAATACCGCCCCCCATGTGCAAGAATAGAGCTACTACAATACCGCCCCCCCATGTGCAAGAATAGAGCTACTACAATACCGCCCCCCATGTGCAAGAATAGAGCTACTACAATACCGCCCCCCATGTGCAAGAATAGAGCTACTACAATACCGCCCCCCCATGTGCAAGAATAGAGCTACTACAATACCGACCCCCCCCATGTGCAAGAATAGAGCTACTACAATACCGCCCCCATGTGAAAGAATAGAGCTACTACAATACCGCCCCCCCTATGTAACAAGAATATAGCTACTACAATACCGCCCCCCTATGTACAACAATATAACTACTATAATACCATCCCTATGTACAACAATATAACTACTATAATACCATCCCCTATGTACAAGTATATAACTACTATAATACCGCCCCCTATGTACAAGAATATAACTACTATAATACTGCTCCTAAGTACAAGAATATAACTACTAATAATACTGCCTCCTATGTACAAGAATATAACTACTATAATACTGTCCCTATGTACAAGAATATAACTACTATAATACCGTCCCTATGTACAAGAATATAACTACTATAATACTGCCCCCTATGTACAAGGAATATAACTACTATAATACTGCCCCCTACGTACAAGAATATAACTACTATAATACTGACCCCTATGTACAAGAATATAACTACTATAATACTGCCCCCTATGTACAAGAATATAACTACTATAATACTGTCCCCTACGTACAAGAATATAACTACTATAATACTGTCCCCTATGTACAAGAATATAACTACTATAATACTGCTCCTATGTACAAGAATATAACTACTATAATACTGCTCCTATGTACAAGAATATAACTACTATATACTGCTCCTATGTACAAGAATATAACTACTATAATACTGCTCCCTATGTACAAGAAAATAACTACTATAGTACTGCTCCCTATGTACATAGAATATAAACTACTATAGTACTGCTCCCTATGTACAAGAATATAACTACTATAATACTGCTCCTATGTACAAGAATATAACTACTATAATACTGCTCCTATGTACAAGAATATAACTACTATAATACTGCTCCCTATGTGCAAGAATATACAACTACTATAATACTGCCCCCCTATGTACCAAGAATATAACTACTATAATACTGCTCCTATGTACAAGAATATAAACTACTATAATACTCGCTCCCTATGTACAAGAAATAACTACTATAATACTGCCCCCTATGTACAAGAATATAACTACTCTAATACTGCTCCTATGTACAAGAATATAACTACTATAATACTGCCCCCTATGTACAAGAATATAACTACTATAATACTGCCCCCTATGTACAAGAATATAACTACTATAACTACTGCCCTCCTATGTACAAGAATATAACTACCTATAGTACTGCCCCTATGTACAGGAATATAACTACTATAGTACTGCCCCTATGTACAGGAATATAACTACTATAATACTGCTTCTATGCACAAGAATATAAATACTATAATACTGTCCCCTATGTACAAGAATATAACTACTATAATACTGCTCCTATGTACAAGAATATAACTACTATAATACTGCCCCTATGTACAAGCATATAACTACTATAATACTGCCCCCTATGTACAAGAATATAACTACTATAATACTGCCCTATGTACAAGAATATAACTACTATAATACTGCCCCCTATGTACAAGAATATAACTACTATAATACTGCCCCCTATGTACAAGAATATAACTACTATACTACTGTCTCCTATATACAAGAATATAACTACTATAATACTGCTCCTATGTACAAGTAATAAATCCTATAATAATCCTTCAGTCCCTTCGTATTATTGCGCCTGACTGCACACGATACTTTCCCGTATACAAAGCCTAGTTGCGGGGGTACTTACGACGCCGTGCACTTCTGCGGGCTTTATTGATCAGGTCGGGCCTCTGTTTCTGGATGGTCAGGTAGAAGGCGTTGTTCCAGGATGTCCTCATCATATAAAGCCATAAGGGCTGTCAGTCGTCCGATCTGCCCGGCAGCAGGGATGTGATCTCACGTCATGTCTGCTCCCCGGATCCTCCTAATAACGCAGACTGGAACAGCGGAACTCCTGGGAAGAGCGGGACAGAGAACATTAGTGATTCTGCGCACTCCCCCCACAGACCCCCCACCCGGACACGAAGGGTCCCTCTAGCAGTCGGCAAGTAAACAGAGGAAATCTATGTTCTGTGTAGAAGAGGGTGATGGCTGGCAGGAAGCAAACAAGATCTATGGGCCATGACGTTGGCGGCCGCAGGTTATCCGGGGATTTCACTGGCACTTCTCTCTGATTTACCAAATGTATACAACATTCCCCAGGGGAATTTGCTGCAGACTGGGGTGCGACCAGAGACCGCCCGGCCGTTGTAGTAAACGTTACCGCTGGACACTCCGCAGCGGAGCCCACCGCAGCACTAAGGAACAGCGACGCTGCCCTCTGGCAACCCGCGCCACACGCCAACCGACTGACCCTATAACAAGTCATTAGCAGCTCAGAGAGCATCCATCATGGCCGAGGCACCGGCCGATCGCTTATCGTTAGTCGTTCAGGGCCTGCAGGCACAACAATCGGTCCGTGTGAACAGGTAGTCGGTCATGGATGAACGAGGACCTGTTTACTGTGAATGGAGGCGGGCGGAGCGAACCCGGTTCACTGAGCGACCC
Organism: Eleutherodactylus coqui; assembly: GCF_035609145.1. NCBI lineage: Eukaryota > Metazoa > Chordata > Amphibia > Anura > Eleutherodactylidae > Eleutherodactylus > Eleutherodactylus coqui. The sequence continues at coordinate 14,672,643 of NC_089847.1, forward strand.
GTGTAAAGGCGACCATCGCTGCGACGAGTGCTGGAGGTTCTGTGTCACTTGTAGAAATGCCCGTAAGCTTTAGCACAGGAGTGACTATCGCTCATACATGTATGTATGTATGTATGTACACATAGGCCATCACTCATACGTATGTATGTATGTATGTATGTATGTATGTACACATAGGCCATCACTCATACGTGTGTATGTATGTATGTACACATAGGCCATCACTCATACATGTGTATGTATGTATGTACACATAGGCCATCACTCATACATGTGTATGTATGTATGTGTACATACTAGGCGACAGACGGTTGTGTCGCACGGCGATTTTATGACCAACAGTCCCAGAATATACAATGTGGACGACAAAAACTGAGCCAAGCCAGCACTGTTATGAAAGCTGTCCGAAAGGAAATCTGTGTTGCCCATAGCAACCAATCACAGCGCAGCTTTTATGCTACCTCAGCAGTATAATATATAACAACCAATCACAGCGCAGCTTTCATGTTATCTCAGCGGTATAATAAATAGCAACCAATCACAGCGCAGCTTTCATGTTACCTCAGCGGTATAATAAATAGCAACCAATCACAGCGCAGCTTTCATGTTACCCTCAGCGGTATAATAAATAGCAACCAATCACAGCGCAGCTTTCATGTTACCTCAGCCGGTATAATAAATAGCAACCAATCACAGCGCAGCTTTCATGTTACCTCAGCGGTATAATAAATAGCAACCAATCACAGCGCAGCTTTCATGTTACCTCAGCGGTATAATAAATTAGCAACCAATCACAGCGCAGCCTTCATGTTACCTCAGTGGTATAATATATAACAACCAATCACAGCGCAGCTTTCATGTTACCTCAGCAGTATAATATATAACAACCAATCACAGCGCAGCATTCATGTTACCTCAACAGTATAATATATAACAACCAATCACAGCGCAGCTTTCATGTTACCTCAACAGTATAATATATAACAACCAATCACAGCACAGCTTTCATGTTCCCTCAGTGGTATAATATATAACAACCAATCACAGTGCAGCTTTCATGTTTACCTCAGTGGTATAATATATAACAACCAATCACAGCGCAGCTTTCATGTTACCTCAGCGGTATAATAAATAGCAACCAATCACAGCACAGCTTTCATGTTACCTCAGCGGTATAATAAATAGCAACCAATCACAGCGCAGCTTTCATGTTACCTCAGTGGTATAAATTATATCAACCAATCACAGAGCAGCTTTCATTTTACCTCAGCAGTATAATATATAACAACCAATCACAGTGCAGCTTTCATGTTACCTCAGTGGTAGAATATATATCAACCAATCACAGCGCAGCTTTCATGTTACCTCAGCGGTAGAATATATATCAACCAATCACAGCGCAGCTTTCATGTTACCTCAGCGGTATAATAAATAGCAAACCAATCACAGCGCAGCTTTCATGTTACCTCAGCGGTATAATAAATAGCAACCATCACAGCGCAGCTTTCATGTTACCTCAGCGGTATAATATATAACAACCAATCACAGTGCAGCTTTCATGTTACCTCAGTGGTATACATATATAACAACCAATCACAGTGCAGCTTTCATTTTACCTCAGCGGCATAAGAAATAGCAACCAATCACAGCACTACTTTCATTTTACCTCAGTGTAAGAAACAGCAACCAATCACAGCGCAGCTTTCATTTTACCTCAGCATTGTAAGAAATGAAAGCTGAGCAGTGATTGGTTGCCATTAGCAACAAAAATCACAGGGGAAGTCTGAGTTTTCGATTTCTGACTCCACCAGTATTCATCGCCCGTCGCTAAGGAACGCTCGGGCAAAACGTCACTCAAATCGGACAGAACTGCGGATGTGAACGACACAAATAAACAGATTTTGCGTTTTCTATACAAGACGCGGCGGCCCAACCGTGATTTTTAGCTCTGCATGAAAAGAAAAAAATACCGCGCCGTATCGCTCTTTCCCTGCACGCGTTCACACTGCGCAATTATCGTGCCAATCGCTCAATCTAATCGTGCCGCGTGAAAGAGACTTCAGGGCGGCTTCACATGGGCGATTGTCACGCACTGTCTGACTGCGACACGGACCCGCCCCTGAAAGGAACTATTATTGGGCGACTCTTGTTCAATAATCCCCCATTCCTCAGGAGAGCGCCTTCACGCTTACGAGAAAAATCGCAATCCGAGTCTGACCGTGACCAGGTAGCCCTTCGTAGATGACCGCCTGCCTGGTTACATGGAGCCATTTGCCCATCTCACACTGCGACACAGCCGGGCCCGGATGCCGTACATCAGTTGCGTCGTGGTCGCATGCTGCCGCCAAACGCAGCGGATAACGTTTTGCGGCACTTTGAACGCCGGTCCGGCAGCCATCGCTGACAGAAAACTGTTGCATGCAGGAAGGCGTCCGCCATCAATACGGATGCGCCAAAAGCTATGAACGATGCCATAGAAAACCGCGGCATCAGTTTCCTTCTGGCGTTTCACTGCGGGACGGCCGGATAGATGGGAACCCGGCAATAAACATCCAGTTTAACTATATAAACACTACATCTCCCACAATGCCGTTCAGCAGAGCCGGCGGAGGATGAAGCCATGTAGTGATGCGACTATAAAAAATAGCGAGGCGAAAAAACAAAAAAAAACACAGCAATCGTGGCGGTTAAGGATCATTACGTAAAATCCCACCGGGCAATCCCCGATTACGCGACCGCCCCCTCAGACCCCTCCCCCATCCCTCGGCTCCACAAGATGCGATTCGCTCAGCACAATCATGACTTTTTAATGGAGCGCTTACTCTGCAGAACGCCGGCTCATTACCCGCATCACCCCGAGTCTGTTTGGCGTCCCTCCCAGCATGCACTGCTTGGACGTTTCTTGCACTTAAGACTAAACAAGGCTTCGTGATTTACAGATCGGATTGAACATTGATTTTTCTTCCCTCCAGTGTTTGCAAAGAGACTTTGGAAAGCATTAAGAAAAAGAACGCTGCTTAAAGCATACGTGTCCGAGACTGGAGAACATGGCGGCCTTCTTCCAGGAACAGCACCCCATCTGTACATGGGTTGGATCTGGTATTGCAGACCAAGCTGTGTATGAGCTGGAGAAGGTTTTGGAAGAAGGTAGCCATGTCTTTTCTAATTTGGACAAGCCCTTTAAGAAAATTCTTCATGTAGTTAGTGCCGGCCTTCGGTTAGATGGCGGCCTGTGCGAAGTTTTATTTGATGCCTGTAGGGACAGGAAAAAAAATGTATATTGCACTGAGAGGCGGTCTGTCTGTATTCGGCTTGTGCAGAAAGCAGCAAGATAGCAGCATGCCTACAGGAGAACAACGCCGGGAATAAATACGGCGCCACGAACAAGCTCGGCGCACACACACGGCGCCACGAACAAGCTCGGCGCGCACACACGGCGCCACGAACAAGCTCGGCACACACGGCGCCACGAACAAGCTCGGCACACACGGCGCCACGAACAAGCTCGGCACACACGGCGCCACGAACAAGCTCGGCACACACGGCGCCACGAACAAGCTCGGCACACACACGGCGCCACGAACAAGCTCGGCACACACACGGCGCCACGAACAAGCTCGGCACACACACGGCGCCACGAACAAGCTCGGCACACACACGGCGCCACGAACAAGCTCGGCACACACACGGCGCCACGAACAAGCTCGGCACACACACGGCGCCACGAACAAGCTCGGCACACACACGGCGCCACGAACAAGCTCGGCACACACACGGCGCCACGAACAAGCTCGGCACACACACGGCGCCACGAACAGGCACGGCACACACACGGCGCCACGAACAGGCTCGGCACACACACGGTGCCACGAACAAGCTCGGCACACACACGGCGCCACGAACAAGCTCGGCACACACACGGCGCCACGAACAAGCTCGGCACACACACGGCGCCACGAACAAGCTCGGCACACACACGGCGCCACGAACAAGCTCGGCACATAGTTATAATACTAAAACAAAGCTTATAATATCATTACAGCCACAGAATCAAGCTCATAACAGATACAGTAGCAGAACTAAGCAATTGTGTTGCAGCAACATCAATGGGCTGACAGCAGCATCTTGGATCATCGTAGGGAGGAGCCAGGAGGAAGACAATTCATGTAGCTCCACAAGAGAAAGATCATCTGGCCAGTGAGAGAAGGCATCGCCCCAAGCCTATATCCACCTGGTAGCCAGCACCCCGTGACACGAGTCACCGGCCACGCATGTATTAAAGGTTATTAGGGGTCAACATAGAAAGAACTAATCTGATATCCCAGAATTGTGCGCAAATTAAGACTCCTACACAACAGCCTAACAAAGCTGATCTACTGGGCACTTCTACAACCCACCAAGTGGCCCCTTAAGTGACACGCAATTAAACAAGGAACCTCATTATGGTTCTGAGTGGGTCCTTCTTCTCGGCTCTGCTGGCTCCTAGAGGGAGGGGCCTACACAATAAGCTTTTTTTCCAGCTCTCTGATTGGCTGAATTCAGCAAAGTCTTTAAAAATTACAGATTTTAAGGAGCTCTGTCTAGCTAGGGGTCCCTGTTTAGAAGATCTTAGGGGTATCATTTTCTTCCTTACACCTAGCAGAGAATACAGTCCCTATGAACGGCTCCCAGAAGCGGAGTTGGAGATAAAGCCAGGTTACTACAGGCTGTTTGTAAGCATGCATAGTAACAAAGATTAAAGGGGCTCTCCAGGACTGAAGTATTTGGTGGGGCTCTGACTCCTAACACCCACGCCCATCGCATATATCTATATTACGCTCAAGCTCGGCACTAACAACCAATCAGGTTGAATCCGGGAACCCAAACAACCAATTAGGTTGCTGGAATTCTGAATCAGAACCAATGAGGTTGCTGGAATTGCTCCATAGTACTGAGCTTGAGCGTAATATAGATATATGCACGCCGATCAGCTGCTTGAAGGGGATGTGTAAGTACTGCGGCCTCTTCACTGTATACCAGGCACATCATTGTCCATTTCATAGTGGCTATCGCCGGTATTGCAGCTCAATTATTTTCACTTGAATGGCACTTAGCTTCAGAAATGACTGATGCGAGTGACATCACAAGCCCAAAGCAGAGGTCGCAGTTCTTGTGCGAGCGCCATGGCCCCTTTAAGCAGTGATTAGACGGGAGTTACATCCCATACCGATTTGATACTAATGATCCATCCAAAGGATAGATGATCAATCTTTAATTCCTGGTTAAATATGCCCCTCCCGACACAGAGGAATAGGTCGCTACTTTATCCCTCCACCATACTTTACACTGCAGCTCTGCCTGCTCACATTGGCTGCAAAACTTAGGAAGTCAGGCAATATTTGACAGCAATAAAAAAAACACAACAGTCCGGTTAATGCCACCTATAGAGCGCAAGGAACACAAATGTGGGAGGAGCCATAAAGATGCTATAAAGCTTATATACTCACCGACAAAACTCCGGCCGCCAGGGATGTGATAAAGCACTAATTGAACGCACATTTCAATGCCAAATCCCAGGGCAATCCCTGCCCCCGTTAGCCAAAAAACCTCTTTTTAATGCAAAAATTTGCAAAAGCTCCACCCCTTTGTCTAATGATGGGATACCGCTGTGACAGCAAACAGGTGAGCATAACCGTATACTACTCTGAAAGGGCAGTGGATACATAATGACAAAGTCTCCGATAACGATCCATGCTAAAAGAGGAAGGAAAAAAAAACAAAAAAAAAAAAAACTCAATTTGCTGCCGGGTGCCGCTATTTCCCCTCGTCCGCCATCAGCCAGATGGCCGGAGGGAAGTAGGTTATTTGGTTGATCGGCCTTTTGTTTTGGGAGAGGAGATTACACATGACAAATAACTAGCTGTAAGCCTCTTACCGCCGGCACGAGCGCAGCTGTCACAGAGAATGGGGACAACTCCAATGGCACCGCCGGTTATACCGCGACCCCAATTAACGGAGATGCAAACTCAGGCTCTGGGCGTTGTGCGCAGGAATCCCATTCGCTTGGGCAGTGAAGGGTTAACCATCACGGTCATTCGGAGAGAGGTGGAAGGAAGAAAGGTTTCATCCATTAACAGCCGGCCGCGGGGATCACTTTACTGCAAAACTTAACAAGGTCACTGAAAATTGGAGCATTTTCCGGGGCGAATTCGCCAATTAGGATTTTTTTTGGCTTTTCAATTAAAAGCTGCAGTTTCCTTGGAAGGGTTAAACTTATTTACTGAGTGAATCAGATGCGTATAAGGCCGTACGATATCAAGTCACCTGGACCAATATCACGCCCGTAAATAGGAGATTTTACCACGATTGTCTGACATCACGGCACGTTTTTCCCGCGCATGGGGGGGGGGGGGGGGGGGGGGGGGGAGAAAATTAATTAATTAATTTAAAAAAAATTTTAAAAAAAAATCACATTTTAATTGGAGACTTTTTTAAAAACCCACATCGCAGTCGCATTCCGCAAAAAAAAAAAAAAGAAATGTTAACGCGGATTTTTTTTTGACTCTCATAGAAAATAATTGGCGAAAAAACCCCCAAAAAACTAAAGTCGCAGCACGCCCTATTTCCGATTTTCGGTCTGGGTGTAGAATCGCCACATGTATAAAAAGATACAAAATAACGGGTTATTTTCTCGCTCGAGTTCCGTCCACATCGCAATCGGACGAGGGCGATATCAGTCCGAGAAACCTGCACAGATATCGCGGTCGTGAACATGCGTCTCTCCCTGCGATTGTGATGGGTCGTGCAAGAAAAAGGAGTGGCATCCCTGCATGCGTGATTTTCATACACGTGTTCAGGCGCATGAAAACAAAAAAAATACAAAAATCACACGTTGTTTCAATAGGGAAAAGAAAAACCTGCATGCCAGCGCCGGGTGATTTTTTCGTTTTTTTGGCTCCCCTAAGAAATAATGGGCGCTACTGACCAAATATATTACATGACTCGCTGCAATTCTTCTCACACCGATATCGCGCCCGCTGTGTAAATGCAGCCCAACGGCTCCTTCAGACGCTTCCGTGAATTACGTCCGCCGGTCATTTTCGCACGAGATATCAGATCACATGTCAGATATTGCGCATGTAACTCGCCCGTGTTAACGCCCCAGACGCGCTGGCACCGCTATGAAGATGCCCCATTACCGGCTGCACTTTAGCAGCGATTCCCTTGGCACAGCACGAAGGATAAATTATTTACACCCTTGAACTCCCAGAATCCCCTGCAGCTCGCAGCGCTGACCCATTTGACAAAGAGAAAAAAAAAAAAAGGACTTTTACAAAAGCATCTAAATATTTTAAGCCGCCGGACGAAAATAGAAACGTCTCCTCAAGTTCAAAGGGGGCACCGAAAAACGAAGAACCGCGAGACGAGACGGAGTCCAGAGACAGAACGGTCCACGAGGCCCCACAACTGCGCCATTTCTTCTCCTAATATCGTCCTGAGTATTTTAATTTATGAATAGAATGCCAGAACTGCAGTATAGACCGACACACTGAGAAGGAGACTGTAATTGGGGTTAGCAGTATACAAAATGATATGGGCATGGCACGGCACTTAGGAGGCGCTACGTTACACCATATATGTGGCCCAGGTATGGCAATAATGAGGCATTGCCTGGCACTATACTGCATCATTTATATGGGCACAAAGAACTACATGACCACTATGTGGCACAATTTATATTGGCATCATGTTGCAGTAATGAGCTACTGCATGGCACCATGTGACATTTATGTTGGCACTGCATGGCTACTGTATAGAACCTACATGGGTACCATGTGGCACTACTTTCCATCATTTATATTGGCACTATATGGCAGTAATTACGCACTACAGGTCTACCATATGGCACCATTTCACATCGTTTATATGGGCACTACATTGCAGTAATGAGGCAGCTACTTATGGCACCAGATCATTTATATGGGCACTATGTGACCTCATTTATATGGACAGCATATTCCATCATGTAAATGGGCACAGTGTGGCACTAATTAAGCACTACATGACATCATATATGTGGGCACTCAGTGCTAGTAATTAGGCATTACATAGCTACCATATGGCACCCTTTACGTGGGCACAGTATGGCACTAAGTAGCACATAACATTATATAGCTGCTGTATGGCACCATTTATATGGGCACAGTATGGCAATAAATGACATGTGGGCACTGAGTGGCAGTAATCAGGCACTGCATAGCTGCTATATGGCACCATTTATATGGGCGCAGTATGGCACTAAGTAAGCACTACGCGACATCTTATATATGGGCACTGAGTGGCAGTAACGATGCACTGAATAGCTACTATATGGCACCATTTATATGGGCACAGCATGGCACTAAGTGGTACATGACGTTATTTATATGGCTAGTGTATGGCCCCATTTATACGGGCACAGTATGGCACTAATTAAGCACAACATGACATCATATATGGGCACTGAGCGGCAGTAACGAGGAACTGCATAGCTGCTATACGGCACCATGTATATGGGCACAGCATGGCACTAAGCAGTACATGACGCCATTTATAAAGCTGCTGTATGGCGCCATTTATACGGGCACAGTATGGCACTAATTAACCACTACATGACATCATATATGGGCACTGAGTGGCAGTAACGAGGAACTGCATAGCTGCTATAGGTCACCATTTATATAGGCACAGCATGGCACTAAGTGGTACATGACATTATTTATATGGCTGCTATATGGCACCATTTATACGGGCACAGTATGGCACTAATCGAGCACAACATGACATCACATATGGGCACTGAGTGGCACTAACGAGCCACCATCTATCTAGGGACAATTTCCATTCTATCTCATCATGGAATTCCCATTCACACGGATCCGCCACGCTCGGTGGGCACCATCACAGACGGCAGGTAGGGGGTTACGGGAGGGCGGCACGATGCGGGGTCTGTGCCCCGGGGTGATCGACTCGTAAGGAAGGGATTTCCCTCTTGACAACTGAGAAGACTCCATCAAGAATTAGCAGTTAGCGATATACGATGTCTTCTGGCGCCAGCGTGCGTCCGGGTGACCTGCGGGGGAAGGAGACGGAGCGCCCGAGTCCGAGAACACAACTCCTCCGCAGGCTCCGTTCTCAGGGCATCCATACCAAGCCTGACAACCAAGATGGCAGAGAACCCCGATGTCACCCTCCTCCCGGGTCGCCCTCACTGAGCTCTGGGCGCTGTATGCCGGGTCGTCGCCTTGTACAGCTGCTTGTCCGTCTACAACATGGTAGTTAGTGCTGATATAACAACTTTGGGGGGGGTGATAAATGCCAAGGGCGGCCATGTTTAATTTAAAGGGGAACTCCATCGGGGGGCAAAAACTATTTTATAGACTTTACAGGAAGAAACAAAAACATTGCAGCATAAATGACCCCAAAAATCACATCATGTGACCAGGAACAGGACAAACGAGGGGGCCCCATAGTCCTGGCCCTGCAGCAAAGGGTAGTCACCCCATGTCTGGCCTCAAGAGCTTCTGCAGCAACTGCACTGAAGCTCCAGATGAACAACCCTGACACATCACCTTTATATATCCCCCAGCCTGATGTCTGGAGCTCCTTCCAGAGTGGGGCCCTGTGGCCCTCAAACTCTGCACCCTGTCACATGACCCACGGAAAGGTCCTTAAAGTGAACAGATCACAAGGACAGTATAAACTCCCTCCATTAGCGACGGAATGAAAGTTGCTGCACTCACCCAGCACGGTGACATCTCCGCAGGAGCCGCTCTCGCTTTTACCCCAGCTCTCCGGAGCGCAGCACAGAGCTGGACTGGCAACCCTACATTCAGCCAATCAACGCGCGCCTCAACGTGACTGACAATCCTCTCGGCCAATCAAAAGAAGCCAGAGGCAGCTCTGTGAATAACTGAGGCTCTAGGGGGCGGTGAGGCGCTGACGTCACTGACACGCAGCGCCGGCGGCCATCTTTGATTCTGGAAAGGGCAATTTGTGATAAAAAACAAATGAAGGTGAAATATTTTTCAAGAATTTATAACGCCAACTGCTTTGCTTTAAGCCAAATATACAAATAGCATAGTATACACAATAGGTCAATTATACAAAATGACAGTAGGCGATATCTTAAGAAACGCTAATAGGCTACAATAAAAATGAAAAAGTGGTCTCTGAAGAATCATATAATGGTACACAAAGTCTTACACAAGTTCTATGACATCTGAAGTGAAAAAAAAAGTTGACCAAACAGCAGCTTGCCCTGATCAAAGATGGCGGCTGCAGATTAAAGTGGGTCATATGTTTCCCCCCTCCTTAATGTGTGTTGTCCTCACGTGATTCCTGCAGGTGGTGGCTATTCCAGGCTGTGCAGAGCTGAGAGCAGGATGCATGGACAGCTCCCTGCTGAGTGCCAGGAGGCTGCAGGCAAGGATGTTTATGGAGCTGGATGCAGGAATGAAGAGCTGTGGATGGATGTGAGACATAGTTGTAGGCTCCTAGTGATTTAAAACTCTTGAGGAGCCTATTGAGAGTTGATTTTGAAAACTTCTAGAAGGATCAAACTCTAAGAAAACAGAAATTTCATCTTCTTCTATATTTTCCGTCTTCCTTTTGAGTCTGGTGATTTTCGTGCACGGCTTGCAACGAAGGAGAACAATGTATCCTCTCTATAAAGTTGGACTTCCAGAATAGTATTGCATGCTTTGCACAGACTATTGCGTTCTTCCAATGCCAAAAGATGCAAAACTTCCAGAATTGCCCAAGAATATTCTCCTAAGCATGTTCCGGACCAAGTCTCATCCCTTCAACCATATTTGAGGGGTCAACCAGTTTCCTTATCGGCTTTGGGATTGCAAGGTTCCTAAAAGGAGATGCTGAAGGAGGAGTGCAAGGCATTACTTGATGCTCTGAATAAGGTGACAGCATGCTACAGACACCTAGTCCTCACCATAGGCGGCACCGCGGACTCCCAAAATGTACGGGAGGAGTTGAAGAAGACTCGGCAGAAAGCCCAAGAGTTAGCAGTAGCCAATAGGAACAAGCTGACCAGCACTCTGAAGGACAACAGTCTTAGCAAAGACGATAAGGCTGAGTTCGAGAGGCTATGGGTCATATTTTCTACTTGCATGGACCTCCTAGAGACGGATATGAGAAGAGCTCTGGAACTCGGTCAAGAGTTCCCGTTAAACATACCCAAAAAGCACATCGTACAGACTGGCATGAGTGGGGGTACGTCCGGGGTGGCAGCGAGGGCCATGAGCGTTCAGAACATGAAATACGATGGGGAGCACAATATAGACGTGATGGACCTCAAGGACCTGGAGAATGAGATTAAACAAGTAGATGAGATGATGCGCGAGATGGAAATGAAAGTTGGGGTTCCTCAATGGACTGTGGAAGCCAAGCAGAACCCGGGGGCTGAACTCAAGTGTGCAACCAGCGCCGGGGCGTCCTCTCCTGGCACTGTGTCTACCGAAGAGCACAAGGCCATTTGTGATCTGAGTAAACTTTTGGCTGGGGTGGTCTTTAGTTCCGTCCTTATTATTGCCATCGTATTGGCTGTTTGTGTGGTCAAACTTTCGTAAACTTGCGTTCTTGCCATGGATTGATTTTTATTTATTTATTTTCTTGCATTTAGCCAAAAAATATTCTGACTCCAGTTGACCTTGGTTGGTCCTGTAGACCTGGCAGAAGGACTAATCGAGGGGTTAAATTCCTGTATTTTGTACATTGACATATTCTGGAACCTGCTGCTGCTGATGGACCCAACCTTTTAATCCAGCTTTACCATCCATCATCCCATCTGCCAACCGCGCTGCTCTACGGGAGGATCCCAGTTCCTTTTCCATATCTTCTCCTCTTTGCAAATATTAACCCCTTCCCCACATAACTTATACATTTCCTTATTTTTTTTTAACTTCATGATGATTTAAGGTTTGGAAGATTTGCCTGATCAGTAGATTTCATACCAAATGAAATGCCATCTTTCCGTTTGCACTAGCACCACCGAATCCTTAAAGCGATAGTGTTAACCATTTCATTGCAAAGCATAATACTGACCCCCCCCCCCCCCCTACTCCACAGGCAGCTAAAGGGTCCACGCACTGTGCAGAGTAAGCCTGTCTGCATGCATGCTATGTCTTTGTGCGTTGCCTTCACAGGAGATCCTTACCTCCCGGCCATCCTTCCTGCAGAAGACTATATTGCTCTAGTCCTATACTAACCTGCCTATAAGGTGGGCTACTATAATAACCTCGGAACTAACCGTCTTCCGTATTACAAGAGCACAGTGACACCGTTATGGGGGATGTATGCAGGGCTCGTTATATAAGAATGACATGGCTTCCCAGAGACGCGGTGCGAGTGCTGAATAATTGCAATCCTCCAGCAATAATCCACCTAACATGCCAGCACCGTCAGCAGCTTGGGAGACATTCCGTTATATACCGCCCTGACGGATGCGAACGCTGATTTTTTTTTGTATGTTCTTCACACCTGTGCTTTATTGTTCATGACACACAAACTAGGTAGAAGTCACGGTAATGTTATAGCAAAACGCAAAAAAAGGGGTATTCCTATCCCTCTCCTAACAAAAATGTATACTTTTTTTCATTGTCGTAATGCGTCAATTTAACGACCTCCAAAAATCTCTATTATTCTATGCATATAGAGGAAATGGAATGCCCCTTTTAAATGTTGACGTTTCGACCTATGCCGGATGTGACTAGAACGCAATAATCGGTATGTGATTTGCCGTCTAATGCTTCCATGTACAGAACTTCGCCGTATGTTGCGTCCGTAAACAAGTCTGTCATACGCTGCCGTATTGTAAATCAAGAAGGTGCTTGGGATTTATGAATGGCGCTTAATGAACGGAGCGCAAAGTGTTTTCGAACTTCCTATCTAAGATGTAGCCTCAATATGGTTCACATTTGCTTCTTGGTTTCTGTTCTAAACGAAAACCATGGCGTGGCGCCAAATCAGTAGCACAATGGACACCACTGGCGCCCAATGGACCCTACTGACTTATAATGGGTCCTTTGGGTTCCCCTATATGTCTGGCATTTTGAGGAAAAAAATAGCATGATGCGTAATTTTTTTCCAATTTGCGACGGTGGCTCAGACGCAGGTGTGAACGTTGCCTTACGGGGGGCGCTATGGAGGCTTTCTGTAGCTAAAGGCATATTCCATCCAATGAGTCTGCTCCCTCAATGCCCCGCTGTAACGGTTCGCAGTTACGGGTACTAGTGGTGGCTGGCAAAACGTGTTAAAAGGAAAACGGTCACTAGGTTCATGCTGGCTGAACCACAGGCATAGGGTGCCACCCGGCCGGTAATGAAGTCCAAAGCCCACTGTGGTATTTATTATTTACTGGTCATTTCAAGGGCCGCTAAAAAGTAATTATCAGCCGAGTGTATTTCCAGCCGGGCAGCAACCCCACAGCATCCAGTATGTCACGCACTCTCTCCGTGTCTTCGAGCTCCTGCCCAGCCGCCATTATTAGAGCTGTGACCTACGACCTCTTCCTCCCGGCATCTGTGTTCCTGCATTTCCTGTACACATGGCAGACGCCGGGAGGAGAGGACAGAGGTCACAGCTCCGACTATGGCGGCTAGATGATTAAAGAGAGAGAATGGTAATAGTGGCCTTAATAACAACTCAGTGATCCCAATAGTAATAGTGCCCACAGTAGTGATAATGCTCCCAGCTGTGGCCCCAATAGTAATACCCCCCCCCCCTCTACAATGGTCCCAATACTAATAATGCCCACAGTTGTGTCCCCAATAGTAACAGTAGTGATAATGCTCCCAGTTGTGGTCCCAATAGTAATAGTTCCCCCTGTAGTGGCCCCAATAGTTACAGTGCCCACAATAGTGATAACGCTCCCAGTAGTGGCCCTAATAATAATAGAGCTCTCTCTCTGTGCTCTCTACACCCTGAACCTGCGGCGGGCAGCAACCCCACAGCATCCAGTATGTCACTCGCCCATTCTCTCTCTTTAATCGTCTAGCCGCCATAATCGGAGCTGTGACCTCTGTCGTCTCCTCCCGGCATCTGCCATGTGTACAGGAAATGCAGGAACACAGATGCCGGGAGGAAGAGGTCATAGGTCACAGCGCTGATAATGGCGGCTGCACAGGAGCTCAAAGACACAAAGAGAGTGCGTGACATACTGGATGCTGTGGGGTTGCTGCCCGGCTGGAAATACGCTCGGCTGATAATTACTTTTTAGCGGCCCTTGAAATGACCGGTAAATAATAAATACCACAGTGGCCTTTGGACTTCATTACCGGACGGGTGGCACCCTATGCCCGTGGTTTGAGCAGCATGAACCTTGTGATTGGTTTCCTTTAAACATGTTGTCCACCTAGGGAACCTGTGTGTTTGAGGCGGCGCTCCCAAGAGGGAGGGTTTGGCTGCTGCAGCCTTTGGCTCTAACCCCTTTGATTAGTGGCAGTAGCCATTTTGTATTTTGGAACAACGGCTCAGAGAAGACATGCTTGTCGCCCATGGCAACCAATTACAGAATGGGGAAAAATTTGTAAGCCGCTCTGTGGTTGCTATGGGAACAAGGCCTTGTCTGAGACTATACAGGTACGCATTACATGTGGACGGGCTTGGCGGAGGGCGGCCTGCAGACGGTCTAGACCGGACTTTGTCATAAGAGGTCCCAAATGATCCAGACGGCATTGTGTAGGCTTGGCATTAGCCAGACCTTCAGAATCTGTTTTGGGGTCCCATTGGGGGTCCGATAAGTGTCTTCTGTTGGGTTTTAGCTAGAGCAAGGCCTCCAACAGAACATTTATGGGTATATTGACATGGTGGATCTTTGCGGTGGTTGTGATGCTGAATCAGGGGAAAATCCGCATCCTGTTACTTTTAATGGGAATCTACGCCATAGTCTATACAGCGCGAAAATCCGTGTGCGAAAAAAAAGTGCAGTCACTTGGTGCGGATACGGCAAGGTTTCTGCGAGAGGAATTCCGCACGCAGATTTACCCATTGAAAAAGGTTATAAATCGCATGCGGATCCACGGCCAAATAGGTCTATCGCCACGGAGGAAATCGGCTGCGAATATCTGCCGTGGTATTTAGAGTCGGATCCATGTGAAAAAATCCCTGTCGGATTCCACTGTGTGAAGCTAAGGCCGTCTTCACACGGGTGTACGCGCGAGCGCCATACGCTGAGAATAGAACCCATTGATTTCAATGGGTTCATTCATATTTTCGAATTCTTCACGTGCGTTTCGGTCACGCAAAAAAAAAAATAGAACATGCTCTATATTTCTGCGTATTTTCGCACCAAAGGTCCCCGCAGAAGTCAGTAGGGGGGCGCAATATGCAAAGAGATGTTTGAAAAACTGCATAATTGCGCAGGATAAAGAACACATCCAGAACTCATTAAGACTAATTAGTAATTATAAGTGGTGCATCTTTGTTTGCCGCGCACAAACGAACAGGCTTTGCGGGCGCAAAAAGTACAGCAAACTACGCCGTGGCGCACGCAAAAAAGCATCCGCTCGTGTAAAGCCGGCTTAAGACTTTGCTGTTATAGCCATTTCCTAATTTACTTCTACTGGGGAATTATTAGGTGGGGTTCACATACTTTGCTATCGCAGCCCGTTACATGCTGCCACAATATGTGAGCCCAACCTTAAAGTAGTTTAGTAATACATAGTAAAAAGTTTGTGTTACTCTTAAAATATCACCTAGCACCCATAATTACCAAGAAGGCTCCCATTGGCCACAGGACCGGGTTTAGAAGTAGTGCCGCGACTATTATCAGAAGTCACTCCCACCTGCAGACCTGTGGGGGGTGTTAGTTAACAGCAAGTCATGTGATGGATTTAAAACCACCCTCATGGTCGGGTTACATATACACGGTCCGGTTCTGCAACTTTCTTATGTGCTTTGGCATTTCAATTCTTCAGCATTTTCAAAAGCTCTGATTACTGTCAGTGAATGGAAACTATTCTTGTTCACATCCCGTTGCTGAAAATGCGTCCGGATCTAGTCCTTCTTGGGTTGTTACTTGGCTCTTGCTCAAGGAGTGGAGCAGGATGATGACTGGTGTTATCCTCTGGATGTTCTATGTACAGCAAGCAGAGATCTTGAAAATAATGGAGACTCGAAATACAAAGTATACTAGGAATATGCAGGATTTTTTTTATTTATACAAAAAAAAATCATAAAATCTGGATTAGAACACCCCTCCCCCTCCTGTCCATATGTTCTGTTAGGGTGTAGCCCCTCTGAACCCCCATTTATGAGCCAGACTCTAAATGGCGACCATGTAATACAACCCCCGTAGTGGCCAGGGAAATATTTAGCGTATTCCTTTTGGTAAAATCATCAGTTTAAGAGCTTATTCACAATGGCGTATTTTCAGTCCGTGTGCTGGTTACGCATGTGACTGACCGCACACGGACACCACATGGACCCATTAAAGTCAATTCAGCTGCTCACATGTGATATATATATATTTTTTTCTACAGATTTATGTAAAAAATATCGCAGCGTGTCATATTCTGGTCCGTTTTCACGGATCAGAATCATTCATTCAAGTCAGAGGGTACGCAAAAAAGCGCCCATGGAGGTTATCCATGCGCAGTCTGTCCGTTTTCATTGATTTTTGCTAAGCAATTCCATAAAAAATGTGTCCTTTTATATATATTTTTTATATGCAAGAAAAAAGCATGACACACGGGCATAAAAAACGGATACGCGCAACACATACGGATGTCACATGGATAAACACTACATGTGCGTTACAATCGGTCCATTTTTCACGCACCGAAATGGGTCACGCTCGTCTGAATAAGGCTAGGCACACAGACCGCCCGTCGCTCCTATATAGATTATACACATAGGTGGTTTTTCAACCCGACCCATGGTTCACGTGAAAAAACTCGTGGCGTGTAATATTCCTGTCCGTTTACAGACAATAAGACATATGGATGCGCTGTATCTGCGTACGTCGGACAACAAACGGACTCGGTACACCCGAGTCTGGCCTACAGGGGTTGCCCACCCATTCTTTATCCAATTCCCTATACATTGAGCTACAAGGTCACATGACGATAGCATTTTGGCGCACAAAGTAACAAGAATGCGGGGTAGGGCACTAATGTAATGGACCGCGCTGCATGCCGTGTAATCTTATACGTGGCGTCATCTGCATCATTCATGTAGAGATGTCATATAACATATGCTGGTTACCTGTATACTGTAAGGCTGGCGTATAAGTGTTTGTAGTGCGAGTTAATGTATAGGTGGAAGCCATGATACTGGTGTATTACTATCACTGGCTCCGTTGTTACTCCACCCCCCCCCCCCATCTTACTGGTCCCGCCAACCGTCTCCTTTGTTCCAAATTGCCAGCACGTTAAGGCCCGTTTCACGCAGAACGTATCTTGTCCGTTTTTTTTCTCCGTGCCCCTTTCTGCACAGAACAGCCATTTACAATAGACATTAATGGAGAATATATGTACTCACAGCTGGGAATGAGGGACCCTCATTCTCAGGATTCATGGGGTCTCAGCAGTCAGACCACTATAAAGTAAGTTTTATGACGCATCCAATGAATATGCGATAAACGCCAACCACAATTGCAAAAAAAAGTGTATGAGTGTTTCTGTTTATTCTGTAAGCATATTTCCAATCCTCTTTATTTATAGCATTATAGGTATATAATGTACTGAGGCGGAGCTGTCACCATGTAACTTCATATGTGCCATAAATACTTACTTCAGTCTTAAAGGGGCTGTTAAAAAACTTCTTTACATATACTGTGTTAGATGCCCCGTGTTCAGGATCCTCATTTCTTGGTCAGAGTGGAATCTCTCGCTCTGGAGAACCTGTATTACACCGCTTTCAGGCGAGTGTATTTTAGGGGCTAGCCACACTGTCGAATGTTAACTCCGTTTTACATATGGAATCCGTAAGTGTGTCCTGCCTTGATCACTGGTGCTCCTGATGCCCGGAGAGAAGGCCAGGACACACTTCAGATTCCGTACATAAAACGGAGGCAATATAAGACAGTGTGGTTAGTCCTTTAGCTGTGTTTTGCGGAACCTAATACGGAGCTGATGTAAGTCTACGTATCTACTCACATGACCGTATTTTTATGGTAAAGCACAGCATTATCTATTTTTTTTCCTTGTTGCCGTATTAAAATATACGGTGCCAAAAACAGATCTATACTGATGAACTACTGCTAACCTATAGTTGTAATGTCATCTGTAACTCCTCTGTAATTCAGATTCATATTATGGACGTGTTACAATACGCTCGTCTGAAGCCTTGGACAACTCATTGATATGAATAAACATTGTGTAATGCTTCATTGCCCCTGTAGGGGCGCTGCAGGGAAATTGAACACTTACTATCAGACGTTTGAGTGACCATCGGGCCGTGTAAGCACGAGCTGCCCAATCTTGGAGTGACTCCTGTTTACTGTGAATGGAGGCTGGCAGCCGGAACAATCCCTTGACCTTGAGAATAACTGCCCCCAATATTATAACCCCCCTCCCTTTACCCCCTGGTTAGAGGATGCCCCCAGTTCACTACGTGTTTTATGATGACAGGTTACTTTAAGCTGTCGACAGGCAGAAAGGGGTAAAAAAAAGTTTTGCAATTAATAATTTATACCGTTCTGCTTAATTATTAAAACTCATATTCTTGTCTTAGCGGCATCTCCCATAATTCATGAGCGGATGAAACGGCAATCCCGGCATTCTTCATACACTTCCTATGATTTCCTGCTGTGACGGAGACTCCCAGACTACATCATGGGGTAACCTCAATGTTAGATGAGCAAATCACCGCAGCCAATAGGATTGGCAAATTAATTTCCACCAATTTTGTTTGTAAAGTGTCTGCTAATTGATATGTTAAACTGCAGATTTATGATTTGGTTGATCGGTTTGATCTTTAAAGGGGTATTCCTATGTTATAAAGAGATAGCACATGCCTATGATATGCCATCATTTTATGATCGGTGGAGGTCCAACCTCAGACATCCAGGTATCTCATTTTGCAGACCCATTTTCAAGTACCCTATTAAGGTATTCTCAGATAAAGGGGGTCTTTCATTTGGGACTAGCATCAAGTATCATCAAAGTGTCTCTTCTCACTGCATGTCCATGCAGCACATTAGCATGTAATGCATCAAGTGTCCTGCAGTGGCGCTGTGGGGAAATTGAATCCCTTACTGTTAGATTCATCTGCAGATTACAGCTGATCGCTGGAGTTCCTTAAAACTCTATTTTGGATGCTATTCTAATAAATGAGACTTTCCGAAGTGGAAATAAGAAAGTGAAGGAATTATGGATCTGCATTTTAAAATTTGGAGTATAAACCATCATGTTTATCTATCTAATTCAGGGGGTGGACAAAAATATGGAAACCACGTACAAAATGCACGCCTTAAATTACACGGGATTATAGACCATATTTCAAGACATGTGGAGGTAATATGACACAGATGCTGCCGGGCAGCAGTGAACATCCATTGATCAAGGGTGTGAGCCACTCAGCTGCTGTTACCAGCTGCTCCCAAAACCACCCAGAGCAGGGCAAGAGGTGAAGTAAACACAAATTTGGCAAAAAAGCTCTCAGCCGGGCAGGGGTCAAAAGGGCAGCTCAGTGCTAATGATTAAAATACCATGCATTTTTTACAGTGTTTCCAAATTTTTGTCCACTCCCATATATAAAAATAGTTAAGAGACCCTCCAAATTTTGGAACAAAATCCAAGGTGGCTGATGCAATCTTCAGACTACCTAATTCTCACAGTGCATTTCTAGTGTTAGACCAATCAGAGAGCAGTGTGCATTAGGCCGGTCTCACACGATTTGAATAGCTGATACCGCGATCCACGCTGATGATCCACAGTTAATTGCAGGCATTGAAAGGCAGAAAAAAAATCACAGCATGCTCTCATTTATCGCGGATTCCGCCTGGATGGCCTCCATTGATTTCAGTGGAGGTGTCCAAAGCACAAGACATCCGCAATTAGCAATGACGCGGGAACTCCAAACAAAAAAAAATCTCTACTGCGCATGACTGCTTGCGAGCCTCCACCGTCATGCGCAATACCATTAATTGCCGTACGCAGGGTCATTGGCCGGGCTCACAGCTGGAATCCGCCGTGGTCCTCCCACATCTGGAATCTGACATGGTCCTGTGAGCCTGTCCTTAGGTAGTTAGAAAATTTTTGCAGCCATCTTGGATGGCTAAAAACAGGACCTGACACAGGTTGTTCGCAAAGGAGAACCGCTGCAGTAATATACCCCATGTCATCGGACAGAATTCTATCACAAAACCAGATGGCCACTTTAGTGATCTACTATGCACGCACCGAGGTTTATTAATCCACTCATTCGGAGTCATCGGAAGTCATGGCCCTTTTCTACTTCCAGTGAGGCTAAATGGCACAACTGTAATAACCTCTCATTTAAAAGTCTGCCACCTGCAGCTCACATAGTGGTACTGCGTGCCAAAACGCTAAAAAAAAAAAATCCTCCATTTTTTTCCCACCCTAGACGTCATATTTCTGCAGAATCTCCTGTCGTAATTCATTTCTTTCTTTATTTGGGTTATGCTGACGATCACAGTGATCACTGCAGGTGCCCAGAGCCGCCTCTGGATTCCTTATGGATTACTTATTTATTCACTAATTCATCATATATTGTATATTTTTTACGTATTTAAGAAAAACTGAAAAAACTGTATGTGACTAGTATTGTATATTTATTAAAATGATTTTTTCTAACCTTGGATATGACACAGATCTGCTCTGCTCCCCCCTAGCTATGTAGTAGAACAGCGATCTGCAACCTGGCGCTCTCTAGCTATTGCAAAATCGCAACTCCCAGCATACTGTGACAGCCTGTGGCATGCTGGGAGTTGTAGTTTTGCAAAGACTTAACAGCCCCCGGTTGAAGATCACTGCAGCAGAGCAAAGCAGCAGGTGTCATGGCCAAGTGAACCTGACATCTGTGCCTGTATTACATAGTCACCTGGTTGGAGGCAATGATATGTATATAGATGACAGATGGAGGACGCATATAATCACGTTATTACGCTATAAGGGTCACCACGTCCAGCACTTTAACTGCCTTATGTACTATTCGTCTATATGTGTTCTCCAAGGAATTCACCAATGTACTGAGTCCATAAGTGTGCCTGGCACTCCGTCGCCGCGCAGGGTGCTGGTTTCGGTTATTACAGGGAGAAATGTTTCCGTTAACGAAAACGGCTCCGCCTGTGATAATAAAGTTAACGACACCGAGTCCTTCTACTACGACCGGAGTGTTCATTTCATGTGTGTATACACGGTATTTATATGCATTGCTGTCCGCGGTTCTTAGAATTAGTGGTAGTCCTCTTACACGGGCGATTGCGGTAACGCACCCGGCAACTTTTCACTGCGGGATGATGCATTTTTGCTTAACCCCTTAAGGACCAAGTGCCGTAAATATACGGCGTTTGATCCTGGGCTTTAATTCCTGCCGATAGCAGATGTACGGCGCGGGATTAAAGCCTCTGCTTCTGCAATCAAGCAGGTCGGGTCTTCAGCTGTCGGACACAGAAGAGGACCCAGAGGAGAAGGGAGAAGTTGTTTTGGACAACTTCTGCCTTCTCTTTTCCTGGCTACATAGCGCTCAATTATAAATTAAAATGTCCAAAACAGAATTAGGAACCCAATTTTTATTCTTCATACTAATTAGAAAAAAACTATAAATTAAAATTTAATAATAGAAATCTGGCAGCATTTTAAGTATTTCATTTAACGGAAATCTCTGCACAGTACAAAAGAGCTCGGATACTATACAGCATTTAGTCCAAAAGCGGGATGCAGCGCTATAGCTGACTACTGGTGTCCTAGAGTGAAATAACCATAGCGTACCTGAATAGGAAGGCTTTAGAGATGAGCGAACGTACTCGTTAAGGGCGATTTCGCAATCGAGCATCACTATTTTCGAGTACCTGACTACTTGGGTGAAAAGATTCGGGGGGCGCCGGGGTTGAGCGGCTGGTTGCAGAGGGGAGTGGGGGGGAGAGCTCCCCCCTGTTCCTCACTGCTACCCCCGCTCCACCACGCCGCCCCCCCCCCCCCCCCGGCACCCCGAATCTTTTCACCCGAGTAGCCAGGTAGTCGAAAATAGTGATGCTTGATCGCTCCTCTCTAGAAGGCATGGATGCGCTAGATGATGGTATGGGGCACGGGCCCCTGAGAGTCTTGGAACATGGATTTCAATTTTGTGTTGTGGCCCTTGTAAGAGGTGGAGAGTAAAACCCAATTGCAAAATTGAAGAGTAGCATGTGAGAAGGAGAAATCCGTTTTCCTCGTCTCTATAAGCCCCGTAAGACCGCCGCTATGTCTGAAGTAAGGAAAATGTAGTGGAAGTGGCCTCCTCCTGCTATGAGAGGGGCAGAAGATCCAGAAAGTGATCCACCGTCATCTGCAGGAGATTCGGGTACCGATTCGTGTTGAGTCAATGCAATAAACACAGGTCCACTCAGTCGATCATGCAAAATTCCAACCCGCACGTTCACGTTGAAATTTCTGCCCCTTCTGCACTGCGGATGACCGCAGACGCTCGCCGTCGATCATGCGCAGTACAGATTTTCTTTTTTTAGATTCGTTTTTCCCACACTATTGCTAGTTAGATGACACGGGTACGCGCAGGCTATCTGCCAATCCTATGTCAACTGAGGATGGGCTGCGGGTTGGACGGCTTTCGTTGACTTCAATGGAGGCCGTACGTGCGGATTTTGCACAAAAATAGAACATGCTGCGATTTTTAAATCCGCTCGCAGAAATTGCAATTACTATCCGGACATGCGAAAGTTCTATTTCTCAATAGGTGTGGAATACCGTATATCATCCTCGCGGGTGACCAGATAAAAATCCGGTCGTGTGAAGCCAGCCTTCCTATTCAAGTACATTACTATTGTTTCCATATCGGACACCAGTGGAGAGATATAGCGCCTGATCCGGCTTTTTAACTGCACCCTGTATGAAGCATTGTACAAACCAGTGGTGGCCCAGGGTAACAGACGTAACCAACGCCATCTTGTCAGCCATAGCCCGGACTTATCACAAGATTATTTACCATTGATTTTAGGCTCTAGCATGGTGCGAGTCGGATCCTGCAGCAAGGCAAATATACAATTCTCTGTGCAGCCGTGTATGTAGAGATTTCGTGTGCCAGGCGCTGATTACAGGGTGGTGTGTCACTGTCAGCCACTGGGCTGGCAGCCTGATTTATGTCACTGGCGTCACGGTTGTGCAAAAAGAAGGTGACTCCATTGAAAGCCGACAAGGACATTCTGTGACCGTTCTCCAGCTGCTTTCCAAACATATCAATTATCCAGATTATGGATTTGCCTCTTCCTATCACCGGAGGTTGTGGGGAGCCAGAAACTCTGACAAGTGGCCACTTACCTAATACTGGAGGCCCTACGGGAAACGCTCACAGGAAGGCTGGACTTCTACAGAGCAGTAAAGGTTCCAGTCGGTCGGATGACCTGATAATTACAGGGGATCTCTTAATGAAAGAGGTTGTCCGCCTTATATATAAAAGGTACAGGGCAACGGTGATTTGGTATTGTGCCAGCACACTAATTAATGGTTCTGCGCCGTTCGCTTTCTTTATGAAGCCACGCCCTCTGGCCATCTTTCTGAACAGCAACTGCAAATGGCTACTTATAAAGGGGCACATTATGCAACTCTGTCCATCAACTGCACACAGCTAGTCCTACTCCCAGCTAAGAAGTAGATACATCTGTATCTAGACTAGACAATGCTCTGTGAGCTAAACAACCCAAACTCCAGACTCCTATGTTGTACATATCAAGTCCTGCTCTCAATTCTATCCAGTTTAGACAATACTCTCTGAGCTAAAAAGCCTGGATTCCATCCTGATACATTGTGCACAGCCAGTTCTGCTCTCAGCTGCGAAAGGAATACAATTGTATCCAGTGTACACAATCCTCTGTGAGCTAAGCAGCCCGGACTGATACATTGCACACAGCTAATCCTGCTCTCAGCAAAGAAGTGGATACAATTGCCTCCAGACTAAACAATGCTTTGTGAGCTAAACTGCCCAGACTCCAGACTCATACATTGTACACAGCTAGTCCTGATCTCAGCTGAGAACTGGATACATCTGTATCTACATTAGACAATGCTCTGTGAGCTAAACAACCCAAACTCCAGACTCATATGTTGTACATATCTAGTCCTGCTCTCAGATGAGAAGTGGTTACAATTCTATCCAGTTTAGACAATACTCTCTGAGCTAAAAAGCCTGGATTCCATCCTGATACATTGTGCACAGCTAGTCCTGGTTTCAGATGAGAAGGAAATACAATTGTATCCAGTGTAGACAATGCTCTGTGAGCTAAACAGCCAGACTCCAGACTGATACATTGTATACAGTTAGTCCTGATATTAGCAGCTGCATAAATCTCTAGTACTTTGTTACAACATATCAGTTTGGAGTCTGGGCTGTTGAGCTCACAGAGCATTATCTAGACTAAAGGCTGTTTGAGACACAACGATTCTCACTCATAAATCGCTGAAGGCCATCTTTTGAGTGAGAATCGTTGAGTCTAACTGCACTGACTTTGTGCGTTATTTGTTAACGAATCGCTGATCGTTCTCTTTCAGCATGCTAAAAGAAAATGATGAGCCTTATCAGAAGTTCAGAGCGGGATACAGCTGATACTATTGTTTTAGCTGGTATCCCGCTCCGTTAACACATCCGGGGTATGAAGAACAAAGTGCTTCAGCTTTGTTCTGCATACTCCGCACAGAGCGCACAGCTGTATACCAGCTGAGCGCTCCGTGAACACAGCCTGGTATAAAGAACACAGCACTCCAGCTTTGTTCTGCATACTCTGCTTGGAGCACTCAGCTGTATAACAGGTGAGCGCTCCAAGAAGAGAACAGCTTAATGCAGAAGACAAGCGGCCCCGCTTGTCTTCTGCATACCCCGCTCGGAGCGCTCAGCTGTATAACAGCTGTGCACTCCTTGAATACAGCAGGAGTATACAGAAGACAGTTGGAGCGCTGTCTTCTGTATACCCCGCTCGGAACGCAAAGTGATCGCTCAAAACTGTCAATCAAACTGCCGTTTGAGCAATTACCTTGCCCTGAAAAGGCACACAACGATTATCGCTCAAAAGATGTCTTTTGGAGGAGAACCGTTGTGTCTAAACCAGACCTAAGACCGGCATCACACAGGCGTATTGACATGCGATATTCGGATCCGAAAATCGGACAAGAATTCAGTATACTGCGATGGTTTTTACTTGGACTGTTCATTCGCGTAAACAAGTCCTGTGTGTGTAGCGATTTCCATGAATGGTTGCCTGATTTTCGGATGCATGTACCCTTAGGCCGGTTTCCCATGAACATAAGCGCAATTGCGCACGCATTTTTACACTATGAACAAGACTTTTTATGCAGGTATCGGTGCACCCCACTGCACCTTTTCTGCCCGCAGGGCGCTGTCATTGCGCGGCAAACAAAAGCACTGAATGAAATGCCTAATTAGTTCCAGATGGGTTCTTTTTTTTCCAGCACAATTGCGCAGTGTTTCACGCATCTTCCTGCATACTGGCACGCATTCGTGCATCCCCCATTGACTTTCATGGGGACTTTTCGAGCATAAATTCGCAGGAAAACAGAGCATGTTTTATCAATTTTTGGCCGAAATGCGCAAACAAGATACATATTGAAATCAATGGGTTCTATTCACTGCGTGTCGCACGCCCGTGTGAAGCCGGCCTTAAGGTGGACTCACTAATTGAATCCCTGCACGTTACTCTGAGCTCCAGGATATCTAGTAAGGAGCGGGATACATTCTTCCTACTATGCCTAATTTTGCCGTTTTCTGTTCTGCGCTAAAAATGGGCAGAAAAGACGCCGCGCCGGGATACTTCTGCTGTCAGTGAAGGGTTAAAAACTAGATCCTCTGTAGAAAGAAAAGCTTAATTAGTGTTGGCGGAAGGGAGATGTGAATCAGGCGCTTCCGTGGTGATAAAACCTGAACATTAGCGCTGATCATTTGCATCCGCGCCGCGTTCTATCCCCTCGTCAACACTTTAACCTTCACAGATTGTCATTACGTAAAAAGTCAGCCGGCCGGCCAGCGGATTACTGATCCCCAAATGCTTTCTCCCCTAATGCGATTACACTAGGCTCTTAATGCCGGCCGGTGTGTGAGATTCCTCTGCGCACCGTGGTCCGGCAGGGACAGGGGGGGACATGGTGACAGCGAGATTACAGGACCACACTGTTTAGGTCTAAGGGTTAAAGAGAAGCGTATCACACAGGATTGGCTTAGATACAGCAGCTCAGAAGACTGTATCACACATGGTAGGATTAGATACAGCAGGCGGTGTCACACATTATAGGATTAGATACACAGACTCAGCAGGCGGTGTCACACATTATAGGATTAGATACACAGACTCAGCAGGCGGTGTCACACATTATAGGATTAGATACACTGACTCAGCAGGCGGTATCACACTTTATAGGATTAGATACACTGACTCAGCAGGCGGTATCACACTTTATAGGGTTAGATACACTGACGCAGCAGGCGGTATCACACTTTATAGGATTAGATACACTGACGCAGCAGGCGGTATCACACTTTATAGGATTAGATACACTGACTCAGCAGGCGGTATCACACTTTATAGGATTAGATACACTGACTCAGCAGGCGGTACCACACTTTATAGGATTGGATACTCTGACTCAGCAGGCGGTATCACACTTTATAGGATTAGATACTCTGACTCAGCAGGCGGGATCGCACTTTATAGGATTAGATACACTGACTCAGCAGGTGATATCGCACTTTATAGTATTAGATACACTGACTCAGCAGGCGGTATCACACTTTATAGGATTAGATACTCTGACTAAGCAGGCGGGATCGCACTTTATAGGATTAGATACACTGACTCAGAAAGCGGTATCACACTTTATAGGATAAGATACACACTCGGCAGGCGGTATCACACTTTATAGGGTTTGATACACTGACTCAGAAGGCGGGATCACAATTTATAGGATTAGATACACTAACTCAGCAGACGGTATCGCACTTTATAGGATTCAATACACTGACTCAGCAGGCGGTATCACACTTTATAGGATTAGATACACTAACTCAGCAGGCGGTATCACACTTTATAGGATTAGATACACTGACTCAGCAGGCGGGATCACACTTTATAGGATTAGATACACTGACTCAAAAAGCGGTATCACACTTTATAGGGTTAGGTACACTGACTCAACAGGCGATATCACACTTTATAGGATTAGATACACTGACTCAGCAGGCGGTATCACACTTTATAGGGTTAGATACACTGACTCAACAGGCGATATCACACTTTATAGGATTAGATACACTGACTCAGCAGGCGGTATCGCACTTTATAGGATTAAATACACTGACACCGCAGGTAGTATCGCACTTCATAGGATTAGATACACTGACTCAGCAGGCGGGATTACACTTTTTAGGATTAGATGCAGTGACTCAGCAGGCGGTATCACACTTTATAGGATTAGATACACTAATGCAGGCAGCATCACAGGATTGTACAGAGAGCCACCATCCCTCTTGTTGTTAACTGTTCTTCTCTGTTCTCCTCCAATTATGTCATTGTTCATCCTGACCACACGGGGGAGCCCACGCACAATCGCTACTCTGAAGCAGAAGCATTAGTGCTCCCGATGCATTCTGGGAGTCGTAGTCCCAGGAGTTACAGGGCTGCAGCAGCAAGGACTCGGGCGGCGGAGGGTCACTCATGGTCATATTACTGCAGGTGCGGTATGCTAACCGGGAAGGTCCTAATATACAGCCGTGTGCCATGTGTGGGGGAGGGGCAGACACTGTAGTGCACTGTGTATATACATATATATATATATATATATACACTTCCCGCTGTGGACTACATATAACTGCCTTCTATCAGTTCCTGCTGTTCCCGGAGTCTCGATAGGACTTTCACCTGCCAGCTGTACTCTGCCCTCAGGCCGGATCTGTACATACATTTTGTGTATCAGAGGTTGAGTTTTTGCGTGCGCTGCTGCGGTTTTTTAGTCTACTTTTTGTACCGCAGCCGCGGTGCCGGACATTGACATGGCTCATTAGCCAAAATGCGCACGTTAACGAACCTGCTGAAATGGGTTCTATTCTCTGCATATTGCAAATTTTTCGCGCACAAATCCGCGTGAAGTCCGTCCGTGTGACTAAGCACTTAGCGTGGAGCGAGCCGAAACAGGCAAACCCTGTTTGGGGTCAAACTTTGCTCAAAGTTAAGTTTGGCGCAAACTCAAACCTCAGGCGGTTTATTTCGACCCGACCCACTAAAATGATTATTCTTGTAATATATGTGCGCTCCGTAAATAAAGGCGATTCTTATGAAACGCAGAGAGAACGGACAAACTCCGTGCAGATATTGCCCTTAGTCAGACTTGAACCTAGGACCCCAGCACTGCAGGGCAACAGTGCTAACCACTGAGCCACCGTGCTTCATTCTTCTTCTTCTGAGGATGAGAAGGAGAAGAACAAGAAGTAGAAACACAAATAGAAAACACAAACTCCATGCAGATGTTGTCCTTCAGCAGACGTGAAGCTAGGACTCCAGTGCAGCGAGGCAACCATGCTAACCACTGAGCCACCATGCTAACCACTGAGCCACCATGCTAACCACTGAGCCACCATGCTTCTTTTTTCTTGGAAGGAGAAGAATGGTTAAATCTTTATGTATGTTCTTTCTCCTTCTTTGTAATAAATGCATGCGCTGTATAAAGGGGATCGTTATTGTGAAGAAGAAACCCCCCAAAACACAAGGAGAACATATAACCTCCATGCAGATGTTGTCTTTGGTGAGATTTTCACATAGGACCCCAGCACTGCACAGCAACAGTGCTAATCACTGAGCCACCAGGTGTCTTCTGCTTTCTTCCTCCTACCTGCCTTCTTCCATTGGAGGAGGAGGAAAAAAAGAAGAAGCAGAAGGAGAACAAACAAACTCCATGCAGATGTTGTCCTTGGTCAGATTCAAACCAAGGAGCCCTGCACTGCATGGCAACAGTGCTAACCACTGAGCCACAAAGAAGAAGGGGAAACCGTTTATGACTCTTAGGCCCCCTGTCCATAGCGTTGCTATGGAATGCGCCGACCCCGTGTCCACAAGTGGAGAATCATTGCAATTCTCCGCTCACGGCCGGTAATTCGCAGCATGCTGTGAATTGCCACGATTCTTCACGGTCAGCCTATCTGTCAGGCTGACCGTGGAGATTTGTCTACCGGCTCCTGCTCCAACGGCAGAGATTCGCCGCAGGACTTCGCAACGCCCGTGGACAGGGGGCCTTACACAGTTGCCTTGCCGTCCTTGGGTCCTAGGTTCAAATCTCACGGAGGAGAACACAGAGTTTATATGTTCTTTTATATATATCGCGCATACATATTACACTGCACTTTACATCACTTGATATTTCCTTCCCTATCGGAGCTCCCAATATATATGTATTCACATATTTGTACGTTTTTGGAGAATATACAAACTCCATGCAGATGTTGTCCTTCATCAGATCTGAACCCAGGAGGCCACCGTGCTGCTGCTTCATCCTCCTCTGCAATAAATGTATATACTATATAAATAAATGACAGCACAAAAAATGGAGTAAGAGCTACATATGATATATTTTGTATTATACAAGCAGAATACATTGTAATCACATCTAGGAACGACATACTTAAAAATATCACATCCATCATAAGTAGGAGGATCACAAAATATAGAGTAAGGCCTCCTGCAGACGGCCGGGTTGGATCTCACAGCCGGATGCGGACCCGTGCCCTGCAGAGACCTGCGGCTCACCCGCTCCCGGCGTCTTCTCTCTGCGCAGTGTACCGGCTGCCGCCCTTATTGCCCCCCTTACTGCACTTATTGCCCCCCTTACAGTCTTGTTGAGCCACAGTGGTTTCCTTCTACTTGTAGCTCTTTTATTTTTGAAGTGTATGAACTGCCCATATGAGGTCATTAGGATGTTTTTTAAATTTCTTCCATTTGTTGTCAGTACTGTTATTTTTAAGGGCATTGTCCCATTTAATGTTACCAAGACTAATTCTGAGCTGATCAAATTTTGCTTTACTGATGTTTAGTTTTTTTGTCGCTCCCTGATAAGGCTTCCTATTGAATGACAAATGGAAATTAATTATATTCTGGTCACGTATTCCCAAGTGTCCTTCAACCTGCACCCCCGTGATTCTGTCAGGTCGGTTGGTTAATAATAAATTCAGAATGTCCCGCTCTCTAGTTGGCTCCCCTACAAGTTGGGTAAGGTAGTTATCTTTAATTGTTCTCAAGAACTTATCACCCTTGTGAGATTCGCAGGTTTCATCTTCCCATATTATATCTGGATAATGATCAACTATTGATGACCTATCCTAGGAGT
Organism: Eleutherodactylus coqui; assembly: GCF_035609145.1. NCBI lineage: Eukaryota > Metazoa > Chordata > Amphibia > Anura > Eleutherodactylidae > Eleutherodactylus > Eleutherodactylus coqui. Next base: position 14,703,170 of record NC_089847.1, read on the forward strand.
GATACGCAATACTGATTTGTTCGTCGTTTCTACCAAATACCGGCCTTATTGTTACATGGATAGCCTGCGTTACTGTTATATGATTTATAAATAAGGTCGATTATGGTGATGAGATATAAACTCACACAACCATGAAAAACATACAAACTCCATGCAGATGTTGTCCCTGGTCAGATTTGAACCTAAGACCCCAGCACTGCAAAGCAACAGTGCTAAAAACATAGGAGGAGTCAGAGGAGGAAGGAAAAGAACGGTGCCTCAATGGAGCACGCTGTTGCTTTGCAGCACTTGGGTCCTAAGTTCGAATCTGACCAAGGACAACATCTGCATGGAGTTTGTATGTGTTTCATAATAATCACCTTTACTTATATATGGCATATGTTTTATTAGGAAGGACAAGAAGAAATTGTATGGCTCTTAGACAGTGTTGTACATGAGCTTTGGGGAGAATAGTGTAGTCCTATTTCTGCCCAAAAAAATTTGGACCGAACCAAACTCGTTGCTGAAGTTCGGCAAACTGGCCGATCCAAACTGTTCAAAAGTTCGCTCATCACTCGTGACGATAATTGCTCGAAATAGTTGCTAAAACGTATGAATGACTGTTGTTTGTGAGGCTTTACACAGGGCAATTGTTCAATTTCATGCCTACTGAACAACTTTTTGGGAGCATTTACATGGGCCAAAATATCATTCGATGACTAGTTAGAGGGGTGTGAGGTTCTTTGGTAGACATGCATTTGAAATTTCAGCCCCCTCCCCAATGCACACTGATTGGTTGCCAAGTCCACTGAACGCACATAAATACGTCCAAGTGGTTTTCAAGTGAACACTCGCTGCTGCGGTCCCTCACTGGTTGGACTTCACAGTTGGTGCTGCAGCAACGAAGTCTGGCTTACCACCTGCTTGGTGGCCGAGTTTACACGGAACAACTGTCACATTGGCTCTATTGATTAACATTTTGGACAATAGTTGTACCGTGTGAATCTACCCCCATGGGAGCCTCCGGGACGTGTAGCATATTTACTAAGACTGTTGGGCCTCGGAGCAGTTCATTAGCATTTATTTGCTATGGAGCATGAGCTATGCTTAATAACACAGATGTAATGTGTTTACCGAACTCGTGATACCTATGGCAGCTCACCACTACTTAACTGAAGGGTAAAACGGCGTCATTTTCTTACAAACCTATAGATCCATGCCCTCTTTTTATGACCAAGAACGCACATACCTAAGGAGCACGTGCCAGTGACCAGTGGCACCAGAACAATACCCAATTTACATACAGAAAAATAATTTTCTTGTCCGTATCATTGGGTACACAGCTGAAGACCGTGGCTATAGCTACTGCCACTAGGAGGCGACGCTAAGCAGAAAAATTGTTACCGCCTCCCGCTAGCTGTACGCCCCTCCTGTTGGCAGTCAGTAGGAGGCAAACCTGTTTGTCACTGGTCTTCAAGAACCTCTTGGATTGAGGGAATGCAGGAAGGCAGGACTTTCCCCGTTACCCCACCGAGGAGGACGAAGATGTCATTCCGCCACCGACTATGTGGAAGATTCTGCGCAAACGTTTATGATGTCCTCCTCGCCAATTGTAATTGTTACAGACCCTGAAACCTGAGGACACAGCGCGGCGATGTTCGTCCTGCGAGAGTATGCAAACTCCAATGGTTTCATTGAGTCTTTAGTGTTTATTGATGAAGACATCTTCCACCTTTTGGGCAGCAAACCTAATGTCAGGATCTGGGAGAGATCCCCAAGGTGAGTGCGCTATGACCTGTAGGAAAGTATATGGGCCATTCTTTTACCTTGAGGAAACAATCCCGGGAATTTCGTACCTGGACGCTACAGATATGACTCCGACCTTGGCTAGAAGAAGAGGTCCCAACAGGACGGGGAACCCCTCATTTTCATAATGAAGTTGACAGTGAGCTCAGCAGGCGACTACCAAAGAGATGGATTGGCCATGCAGATGGTGAGGATATTGAACTTCTTCCTTGGCCTCCATGTTCCCATTACACCTTGTGAGGTTTTCTCTCGGGGAGTGTTGGAATCTATATGCTCTCCTCACCTCCCACCATGATCTGCGGCATCACAGACATCATTGCATCAGCCAGTCGGGATCCGCTACAATGTGTATGGCAGGAACATGACTCCACGCTTCATGTGCATCTAGTGACAAAGGGGGCCACGCTGATCACCTCTAATGTGGAAATTATTTTTAATGTTGTGCAACAAAACTTTTTTGAGTTTCTGTTTCCATTGATATGACATTTCTGTATTGGAGTGTCATTAACCCCTTAAGGACCAGACACTTTTTAGGGATTTTACCCATGTGGTGGTTTTACTGCCTTTTTTTTCCCCTTTAGCTGCCAAAAATTATTTTTGTTGCCTTTTTTTACCGTGACATATAGGGCTATTTTTTTAAAATATCTTTTTTACTGACTTTTTTTTCAGTTTTTTTGTTTTATTGGGGTTAGAGTTAAAAAATTTGATTTTTTTTTTGTCATATAAGACCTCTGGGGCACATTCACATAGTTTTAAAAAAAAAATTGATTCTATCCAACTGTAGCTGTAACATCCATAGGAGACTCAGTAAGGCTGCCTGTCCACCGGTGTTTTTGGATTGCGTTTGCCGCTGCGAAAATTTGGCCTCAGGGAACGTAATGCATGCTTTCCATAGCGTTGCTATGGAAAGCGCAGCCTCCCTGTCCACGAGCAGAGAAACATAGCTATTCTCCGTTTGCGGGCGTCAAATCGCAGCATGCTGTGAATTGCCGCGATTCTCCGCGGTCAGCCTATCTGTCAGATAGGCTGACCGTGGAGATCTGTCTGCAAGCTTCTGCTCCCAGGCGGCGGCTCCTGTGGCGGAGATCCGCTGCGAGATACCGCAACGCTCCGTGGACAGGCAGCCTCACAGAGAGAAACCTTCCCTATAGTGACATTAGTCACTGGCAGAGCTAATCAGGGTTTGCTGGGACCCTGTAGCTCTACTGTGCCAGAGGGCACACGGCGGTCACTGACTGCCGGCTCACAAAGTGAAAGAAAGAATTCCACTTTCACTTTTTTAGTACATCTCGCTGATTGAGCGATGTGTACTAAATAAAGGAGGAAGCAGAAAGGGTTAAAACAACTCATTCTGATTGATTAGAGAAACAGGAGGCTTTAATCCCTGCTATAATTTTACATACGACTGAGCTTTAAGCCCAGGACCAAGCACTGTATTTTTACAGTGCTTGATCCTTAATGGGTTAAATGTGAGTTTCACATCGAGAAGATCATTTGTTCACCCTCTATTACGGCCACTTCACCTTAGGAGCTATGGATTCCCATCTGATAATGCCAGTTTAAACTGTTTTGTTCTAACTGCGTTTCATCGCGGCAGGTGGCCATAGAACCAACTTTTGGCACCGCTTTGGCTCTGTGTATACAATCCACCAAACCAGAATGGGCATGCTCTCTGTCACAGGCAGTCATGGACCTTACTAGGCCTTCTACTGATATTTTAGCTGGACCGTTCCGACTGTCAATCTGGTCAGAAGGTGTCAGAAGGAGACTATTTATTTTTGCAGGAATCTCTCTAGTAGACCACAGAAAGGAACTAGACATCCTCTAGATCTCCTGCATCAACATCTTGTTTAGTTATACTCCTTCCAGAGACATTAATTGGTCAGAAGGCGAACTCTCCAAGACTCCCTATGATTCTGATCTGGATGAAGAACAGGCTCTAAAATTTTCACCATGGTGGGTAGCCTGATGGTTGCTATTTGGAATACCTTTCAAGTCACACATCAGACTCCAACTATGTCAGACATCCAAAGCATTCTCCAAAGGTGTTTCATGAAGAGTTTGAGGACAGGGTTTCCAGTTCGAGTCCAAACCGACAACGTGACGGCCGTCGCATACATAAATCATCAAGGTGAGACTCGCAGCACCAAAGTCATAGAGGAAGCAGCAAAGATTTTGACTTGGGCCGAAGATCACCTTCCAGCACTCTTGACAGTCCACATACCAGAGGTAGACAACTGGATAGCCAACTTCCTCAGCAGAGAGACAGTCAAACCTGAAGAGTGGGAACTACATCCAAAAGTATTTCGAGCACTTTGTCAATGGTTGGGCCTAGCGGATGTCGTCCTCATGGTGTCTAAAATGAATCGCAAGCTGCCAATCTCAGGACCCCTGAGCTCAAACAGTAGTGCAGTAATAATTCCATGAACAGAATTATGGTTCCTGTATGTTTTTCCTTCCTTCTCATTAACCCAATGACTTCTCAAGAAGATCAAGGCCTTCCTATGCTTTCCATTGCCCCAGATTGGCCCCACTGGGCGTTGTACGTGTTTCACTTCAAACTGCTCTCCATGGCGCCTCCCTCTTTGAGAGGATCTTCTCTTTACAGGGACCCCTCTTCCAGCCAAATTTGCCCACGCTTCGATCACCGGTGTGGCAGTTGAAGTCATGGTCTTGAGAGTCCGTGGATTTGCGGAACCTGTCGTTCAACCATGATGAAGGCTAGGAATCCCTCCTCTTCTGGGGTTTATCTTCATGTTTGAAAAAAGGATTTTTGCTGGTGTGAACAACCCAATTTCCATCCTATGTGTTTCTCTACCATCTCTTATTCCTACAGAAGGGTCTTTTCTATCACTTTCTCCACCCCGGAGGAACTGCTCTGGAACATTCCATGGTCTTAAGCTGTGTCCCCCAATGATACAGACGAGAGAACAAGATTTTTGGACCTAAGGTAAAATTTCTTTCTCATCTCTGTCATTGGGAGACGCAGCACCACCCGGTCTGTTGTTAGTATTTTTACTGATGGTTTCCTCCTTGCCGGAGGGTTCTATTTGCAGTTGCACGCGGTACTGCAGAGAGTCACAGTTTCTAAATAATGTTTTTGTCACGTTGCCAGAATGACTGTTGTGTATCCTACTTGACTTGTTAGTGTGGTGAACGCGGGAGGGATATAACTAGACGCTGATACATTTTCGGCTTCGTGTCAGCCTCCTAGTGGCAGTAGCTATACCCACAGTCTTCAGCTGTGTGCCCAAGAACGAGACGAGAGTGAGATTTTATTGTGAGTACTAAAATCTTGTTTTTTAGAAACATTTTACACCATTCTAAATCACATTTTCTCAGTTGAAAAGCAACTTTTCTTTCCACGCAGTCCTCCGCTTCCAGTCTTCAGAATAGTGCACCATAAAGGGGTTGTGCAATCGGTGGGGTACGATTACCTATTGCCAGAACAGGGGTGCTGTGTGCCCTTTTTGGACTGGCAATGAATGGAGCTGCAACGTGTGTGTCCCAGTGATCAGACCAACACCAATCAGTTATCACATAACTTGATATAACCAGAATACCCCTTTAACCCCTTAGTGATGGACCCATTTTATGTCCTAAGGACAAACCAAGTTTTCAGTTTTTTTGTCGTTGCATTCCTAGAGCCATAATCTTTTAATTTTTCCATCAACATAGCTGTATGAGGGCTGTCCTATTATGGGACAGATTGTATTTTTTAATTGCATCATTTTGTATATCATGTATTGTATAACTTTAATTTTTTTTCAGTGGGGGAGGGAAATTGGGGAAAAAAGATGACACAATTTTTTAATCACATAGGCCGCCTGCACACGAGCGTTCCGGATTCCGCTAGCGGATTTTCACGCGCGTATGGTACCTAAATGTGCTTGCGGATAGGTGCGGATGCGTGAAAAATCACGCGCGGATATACGCGGATGTGTTGCGGAAAAAAACGCGCAGAAAAACCAGCAGACACCCCTTATTGTAAATCCAACCCCTAGAGAACTGCCCATTCCTTGGAAAACAGCTTAAAAACCAACACCCAGACTCCGTTTTGTCCCTCTTGCTTGTGCGAGCACCGTTAAATTATTCTGGCAACATGCTTTCACCCGGTGAGCAGATGTCTTTGTGGGCATGGTTGATCCATGTAACTTTTTTCGGGCGCTTCTCCAGCGTGACTTTATTTCAGTCACTGCAAAAAAATTCACAAGAGGAATTCATTACTACAGATTTTGCATTCTTACATCCTGCATTGGCAAGAAATACTACCTATCTCCCTCTACACATTGCGGGTGTCTGCTGAACAAGGCTATTAACCCAATAAATGCAGTGGCACCAGTGGAAAATACAACTGTTCCCGCAAAAAACAAACAGGGAGGGCTTAGTAACTTGGGCGCATCCTGGCGGCTCATGCACCCGTCTTCCTGCACAAGACGGCCGCAATGCAGGATGGACGTCTTTCCACAGAGCTGGAGGAAAGAACACAAGTCCGGCAATGGAGGCGTCATGTGCTCTTTTCCCTGCACGGTGAATGTGGTAAAAAAAAAAGAAAGAAACTACGCCCGAAATGCACTTTTTCGGTCACCCTTTTTCTGAGAAAAAATGTAATAAAAGGCGATCAAAAAGTCAACTGTATGCAAAAATGGTACTAACAGAAACGTCAGGACATACCGCACAAAATGAGCCCTCACACAACTATGTCGCCAAAGAAATAAAAAAGTTATTGCACGCAAAATGGACACAGAAAATAATTTGAAAAAAATTAAATATCTTTAAAAAAAACAAAACAAGTACTACAGCAAAAAAAATACTATATAAGTGTGGTATCGTAGTAATCGTACTGACCCATAGAATAAAAATATCAGGTCGTTTTTGTTGCACTTTGCGCGCTGCAGAAACAGGACGCACCGAAAGATGGTGGAAAGTCTTTTTTTTTTTCTCTCCGATTACAATTTTTTAAAGGTTTTTCAGTAAATTATATGGTACAATAAATAGTGCCATTGCAAAATACAACTCGTCCCGCAAAAAAACAAGCCCACATACAGCGACGTCGATGGATAAATAAAGGAACTACGATTTTTTTAGGGAGTAGGGGGAAAAAAAGGAAAAAAGCAAAAAAGCTCCGTCACTAAGGGGTTAAAAGTGGGGATGGAAAAAAGCACAATAAAAACAAAAGTAAAACTGCTTGGCCACTAAGGGGTTAAAATGAAAAAAAAAGGACATTTGACGCAATAGCGAATAATACTCACGCAAGTTCATTTCCGCTTCTATTGCGTTCGTCCAGGCATCCCATAAACCTGAGCGGAGAGTTGAAGCCAGGATTGTTCCTTTCGATTCTTGTTTAAGTACTCTGGGGAGTTACTGTCCCATGTGCTAGGGAAGTCCTGCATCATTGCGACAAGTTTGCCCATGTCGATCATTATTCGTTACGCCTGGTGGCTTGTGGCTGCAGGCTGGTGGCTTGTGGCTGCAGGCCGGTGGCTGCTGGCTGCTGTCTGGTGGATGAGGTGACTGGAAGGGCAGTGCTGCTGCTGAAATTTGCCTGTGAAGCTCTGTGCTGTGTGTTGGGACGCCTCCTACCATGCCTACTTCCTGTAGTCATAGCAACCAGTGACTCCATCCGCAGCTGCACTGCGGATGTACTGCGTGAAAAAACGCACCCATTCACTTGTATTGAAGGCTTCACGCGCAGAATCCGACCCAAATTAGAACAGGTCGCAGATTTTTTCCAGCGCGTGAAAAAACGCGATACAAATCTGTCCGTCTGGGGACAACTGCGGATCCTCATAGGAGTATATTGGCTGCGGTCTGGGGCAGATAATGTGCCTAAAATAACGCGCTGGAAATTCCGTTCGTGTGCAGGCACCCATAGTCTAATATATAAGCGTTATGTACTTTTCTGATACTAAATGTATGAGTGCTGTTGCTACATGTTTCCGCCGTATAGTCGCAGTCGCGCTTTATGCGCCCCTGTACATTTAACCTATATGGGAAGTGCTTGTGGAACCCCTCGATTGGAATATGGGGTTCCTATGAGTTGATATGGCACTTGAAGGTTTGAAGATGGCCTCCATTTCTGTTGTCTATGGTGGCCTATAAGGCTCAGCCTCATAGAGCAAGATCATATAATACACTTCAATATAGTATTGTGTCATTTAAGTTCCAGGATGGAACAAATATAAAAAGTTTTTTTTTTTTAAAAAGGGGTAAGAAAAAATAAAAAAATTGTAAAAAAAAAAAAGAAAGAAAATTTCAAACCCCCACTTTTATCCATTTACTATGCAAAAAAAAACCCTGCACAAATCTTGTATCGCTGCATTGGGGAATGGCCCATGGAAAATGTTAGTAATTAATGAACCCACATGGTGCAAGTTGAGAAAAAAAAATAATAAAAAGCATAGCAAAAATAATCAATTTTGTATATGTTGACTCAATTGAATAAGAATAGAAAACTATTAAAAAGTCATATGGTACCAATAAAAAGTACGATTCGCCTTGCCAAAAACAACCCCTTAAAGGAGCACGGTTTTTTGGTAACAAAAATGTTAGTGGGTCCTTAGATGATACAAAGGAATACAAGCAGAAAGATGTGGAACAACACTCATACGCATGAATATCAGAAAAGTACACTCATATATACACTAACCACATTAACACCTTAGTGACCGGACTGTTTTTTTGCTTTAAGGACCAAGTGATTTTCACCATCCCGTTCCAAGAACCGCAACTCTCTGATGGCCGTATGAGGGCTTGTTTTGAGTTGTATATATCAATGTACATATAATGTGTCTCTTTGGTATTTTATTAATTTTAAATTGGATTTTTTCCTCCTTAAATTAAACTTTGGTGCATTTTATAAACACTTTTTTTTTTAGTCCTTCAAAAGGGACTTGGAAGAGGCGATCGTTTGATCGCTAGAACAGTAAACTGCATTACTTTTGTAGTGCATTCTACAATGCCTATGACAACAGCCTATTAGACTTTGCTGGAGGTGGGATCTAATAGGCTGAGTTTCAGGGCAGACATGGAGGCTTTTGTCAGGCCTCCAGCTGTCATGGGAACTTATTGGTACCTTCTGATCACACTACGGGGTGCCGATGGGTCATCTGATTAAATGCTGTAGTTGCTATTGATTGTAACATATGAGGTTTCCCCTGTGGTGGTGGTTAGAGCAGGAGCCCAGCTGTTAGTAGTCAGCTAAACCACTGCCTTAAAATGATGTATGTGCAGGTTTAAAGTCCATTAGTGAGATAAGTAAAAAGGCGTATTGGCCGTCACTAATGGGTTAAGGTAACTTTTATATGTGTCAACTATCTCTGGAATTCTCAGTGCTGGAAACAGCGAATTTTGGCGATAATTGTCCCGTGTACACCAAATCTCCAACTTGTCAGGGTCACTTGGTCTTTTAGTAGAACTAAAAACCAGGCAATTGTCGGGCTATATAAGCGGGAGCCACTCAATGTGTGAGAAACTTATGGTTACTGTGAGTGAAGGAGGGCGGGCCGGAACAGTTCCCAGCCACTCAACCTCCGTTCACTTGAATGACTGTCTCTCCTGTGTAAAGCACCGGAATGATAGTTGGGCGGCAGCGAGTGGGGCGGCTGTCCCTTATTCTGGGCATGTGGAGTAACTCTGAATCTTGGGAGGGTTGTGGGGAATCTTTAATGGCATTTGGTGTATCGCACACTATATGTACGCAGCAGTTAGTCATGATACGTCTACGCTTTTCTATCTACAGGAAGCACCCTTATTATTACGGCTAGTGTCCAGCCCCACACACGGTCGCGACAGATCGTCTTCTGCTAAGAATATTAGACAACAAGAAAAACCAAGCTATAAAAAATGAACAACACGTTAAAGCACTGGCGGGAAGCCGCCACCCTGATATTAACAGCCGGATGCCAACATCTGAGCGCCATACCAAAATCCACACCCCAGGGTCCCTGGCACAGTCAACAGAAGACAACCACCTTCGATTATGAGGTTCTTTTGCTGCTACGCAGTCAGAGTAGCGGTTTCTTCCCCAACGCGTTTGTGTTTCCTGGGGGACTCGCTGAACCTTCCGATTTCTCCAGCGATTGGGTGAAAGTGTTTGAGAGACATGCCCAGAAGCCTAACTTTGGGCTTGGGGTGGTGAAGCAGCCTCCTTACACTAGGCCTCCCATGTTCATCACTGACAGAACAAAGTTTGGCTCTCCAATCCCTGGCGAGGTGGCCTTCCGGATCTGCGCTATAAGGGAGACCTTTGAAGAATCTGGTATTTTGTTGGTGGTTCCTGAAAATTCCAGTATCGAGGACAACCAGAATTTCATGGCTGCTTATGAACAGGATGCAAAAGCGATAGCTAGGTGGAGAGAAGAGGTTCAAAGTGATCCCTTGCGGTTCATCGAAATGTGTAAAGAGCTCCGATGTGTCCCTAATATCTGGGCCCTTCAGGAATGGGCCAACTGGCTGACCCCCGTGCCTCCTAAAAATGTAGCTCGCAGACGCTACGACACGGCTTTCTTCATCTGCTGCTTACCAAGGAAGCCGTACACTATGGATGACCAGAAAGAAGTGACCAACTTCAAAGTGAGTGCCCGCAGGTATACAGGTGTTGTCTGATCATATGATAGAGCGCATTTAGTTATTGTAGGGGACTTGCTGTTGGGGAATCGTGTCCGCTGCCACTCATGACTCTAGAGGACATGCTCTATCTAATACATGTCAAGTGGTAATAAATGTCACCATCAATGATCTTTCATAGAAGAATATATTAAGGGAATTGCTTGAACTCTGAATTTGTAGGGATTCCACCAGCAGAATAGTGATTTCAGCTCTGGAGTATAATAAAGGATGTAACTCAGGATCAGTACAGGATAAGTAATGTATGTACACAGTGACTCCACCAGCAGAATAGTGAGTGCAGCTCTGGAGTATAATACAGGATGTAACTCAGGAGCAGTACAGGATAAGTAATGAATGTACACAGTGACTCCACCAGCAGAATAGTAAGTGCAGCTCTGGAGTATAATACAGGATGTAACTCAGGATCAGTACAGGATAAGTAATTCGACCAGCAGAACAGTGAGTGTAGCTCTGGAGTATAATATAGGATAAGTGATGTAACATAAAGTATGTGCAGTGACTTCCCTGTTTATGGAGATTAATTCTGTATATAAGCTATGCAATAGGGTTCAGAGACATATACATTTAAAGATAGTTATGTGAGGGTTTTCTCACTCCTCCCTACCATTGGGACCCCAGTGATGTTCCTGGATGCTAAGCACATGGTGAGGTATAGATGTTGCTCCGTAAACTGGAGAACTGTACACACAGAACACCAAAAGCAAGTGAACTGCGAACTGGACTCACGGGCACACATAACACAAAGACTGACAAATGACCCCAAATCACTCACATAGAATACTTGCATGCATACACAGATGGAATAGGTTAGGTACAAGGTATTGATTCATGTTTTGGCAAAAACATTTAAGCTCACGAGCCTGCCAACAAGGGTCCTCGTTGTTTCATGGGTCCCTACTCTAACCAGACAACTTCCAGATGAATCCTGCCAGCATTCGGAGTGATCATCCAGATAGGGATGGCTGAAACCTAATGACCTAGGGAAAAGAGCAGCAACTTATGGTGCAAGATCTATCCGGATGAGTACTCCCATCCTCAGCTTCATAAGAAGTATCTTTATTGAATTACACAGCCACAATGTCTCCTGCAACGTATCGACTGTTACATACAGTCTTTGTCAAGCATACAGGATCATATACCAACCCCGCATATATATACATATAGACCACCCCTACATAGACAGCACCCACTAAAACCATACCTCCAAAAGAAGTATAAAAAAATCATGAGGCAGCTAGGTGTTAAAGATATGGCATGTTTCACTGGTCTGTAAGTCACCAATACTGACACAGAGGTCAGTACTGCGCCTGCGTCAGTATAATACTCGCGAGACTACCCGGCATATCATAGTTGCCAAGGTGACACAGTCAACCAACAAGACCAGCCAAATAGCGCTTGCGCAAGCGGCCTCTGCCTACTATGGGAGATCAATTCGGTGCATCCCTCAGAATGCGCAAGATCCTTGCAAGATTACCTCTCCTAACAGGGTTGCTAAAGCAACAAAATCAACTATCGCGGCCGGCCATATAGCGCATGCGTAGGCAGCAGCATAGTAACATAGTATGTTAGGCCGAATGAAGACATCTAGTTTAGCCTGCTGTAAGACCCGGGTCAACAACCCACTGGTCACCTAATATCCTGTAATATCCTTCCGCTCTAGAAAGACATCCAGTCCCCTCTTAAATTCCTCCATGGGTTTTGCCATCACCACGTCCTCAGGCAGAGAGTTCCACTGTGTGAGGATTTGCTCCGCAACATCATGGCTCCTCCCCATGGAGTATATGACAACTAAATCATCATTCATGTCCCACTTTATAGTATCCATAAATAGATGTTATATAAACTGCATACCTGTTGTATAATAATATGTAATAAAAGGGGGCAACCAGTTGAATCATAAATCTACCCTACACCTGTATCCTATCAATATATCAGGATACACCATCGAAACCCCTCACATATCCCAATAAATGGAACGCAAACACATAAGATCAGATAAAGTATTGGTTCTAATTATGTTGTAAAAACTAAATAAATGAATTGGTGACTCCGGTACGCCAGTCCAAGGCCCAGTGTCAAAATGTGCCCACGCATAATTGGAAAAAGGAAAAAGGTATTGTTGGATCAATCAAGGGATGTCCCTCCACAAAATAAGAAAAATAAGAATAAAATCACATTAGTTCATATAACAAATACAAACAACTTAAAAACTCGGACCCCTAAAGATCCCCAAACAACTCAATGAACTGTAAGTCAATAAAGATACTTCCTATGAAGCTGGGGATGTAAGTGTTCATCCGAATATATCTTGCACCATAAGTTGCTGCTCTTTTTCCTAGTTTTGTGGATTCCAGGGGTCCAGATCCTTATTAGAGCGTACAACTGCCATATCAAGATTTTTTGCTGTCCCAGTGGGATATATGTAAGTGTGCTGCAGGTAGGACAATATTGGAACTTGAAACCTAATGACCTAGTTCCGTAGATGGTAAACCATCCACACAGAACGGGACACAGTTTACTCCGACACACACTAGCTAATGCATACCACAGAGAAACCGGACTGATAATGCACCACATGTCCGGCCACCTGCACAGACACACAGAACACATCACAGTTCACACCAATTACACAGAACAGAATCCCCACTCAGAACTCGCATGCATACTGACATCAAACAATAGCTAGTCCAAGTGTCCTCACACCAAGGGGAAAGAGTCAGACACCGAGCTGACATACAGGGAACTGTGTAAGGCATCACCCACCTGACAACACACTAGGCATCACATCAGACGTCTGGAGGTCACACCTGTCAAAGGGAAGGGGAGAGGGGATCTACATAAGATGTAGACAGGGACTATAGGTGTCCAGACCATCCTCAGGGAAGAGGAGAAAAACACTTCAGACTAAACATGCAACAACATCCAGCTCTGAGTGGGAATAAGACAGAACCAATATAATCACCAGCATCCCCTAATTAGAGAAGTTGGTATCTATGTGCAGCAGACCAAGGAGATTGGCTGGCTGGGGAAACTCCACACCCCGACAGCTCAATTATCCTACAGCTGAAAAGCTGTGCTTCTGGAACCTCATATAGAACAACAGATCCCAGTAGTACAACCTGACAATAAGTATGTATGTACACAGTGACTCCACCAGCAGAATAGTGAGTGCAGCTCTGGGAGTATAATACAGGATGTAACTCAGGAGCAGTACAGGATAAGTAATGTATGTACACAGTGACTACACTAGCAGAATAGTGAGTGCAGCTCTGGAGTATAATACAGCATGTAACTCAGGAACAGTACAGGATAAGTAATGTATGTACACAGTGACTCCACCAGCAGAATAGTGAGTGCAGCTCTGGAGTATAATACAGGATGTAACTCAGGGTCAGTACAGGATAAGTAATGTATGTACACAGTGACTCCACCACCAGCAGAATAGTGAGTGCAGCTCTGGGGTATAATACTGGATGTAACTCAGGATCAGTACAGGATAAGTAATGTATGTACGCAGTGACTCCACCAGCAGAATAGTGAGTGCAGCTCTGGAGTATAATACAGGATGTAACTCAGGATCAGTACAGGATAAGTAATGTATGTACACAGTGACTCCACCACCAGCAGAATAGTGAGTACAGCTCTGGAGTATAATACAGGATGTAACTCAGGATCAGTACAGGATAAGTAATGTATGTGCACAGTGACTCCACCACCAGCAGAATAGTGAGTGCAGCTCTGGGGTATAATACAGGATGTAACTCAGGATCAGTACAGGATAAGTAATGTATGTGCACAGCGACTCCACCACCAGCAGAATAGTGAGTGCAGCTCTGGGGTATAATACAGGATGTAACTCAGGATCAGTACAGGATAAGTAATGTATGTACACAGTGCCTCCACCAGCAGAATAGTGAGTGCAGCTCTGGAGTATAATACAGGATGTAACTCAGGATCAGTACAGGATAAGTAATGTATGTGCACAGTGACTCCACCAGCAGAATAGTGAGTACAGCTCTGGAGTATAATACAGGATGTAACTCAGGATCAGTACAGGATAAGTAATGTATGTGCACAGTGACTCCACCAGCAGAATAGTGAGTACAGCTCTGGAGTATAATACAAGATGTAACTCAGGATCAGTACAGGATAAGTAATGTATGTGCACAGTGACTCCAGCAGCAGAATAGTGAGTACAGCTCTGAAGTATAATACAGGATAAGTAATGTATGTATAAAGTGACTTACCTATAAAGAAACTGCTGCAAATGCAACTCTCCAATAGATAAAACTGTTATCAGATCATCTGTGCATCCAGTAATATATTATTTGTGATGTTTCAGTGGTGGACACCTAAGGAAACAATAAATGAATCTCAGAATAATGCCTGGATCCCCCCTCCCCAGATCTATGAGTTGAGCAGATTGTGTAACTTCACGCACCTTGAAGATCTGCAGCGTTTCGCTCTCCATCGTGGTCTGGAAGGCTGTGAAAGATTCTGCCCTATCATTATACACGCCAAGGACGGCGTTATGAGTACGCTGCCAGGTACGTGACTTTTGGGTATGGGAATAAAGCTTTAAAGGGAACCTGTCACCTCAGAACAGAACTATAAACTAAGTTATGGTGCTATATAGGGACCCGCTCCTCCGCCGGTGAAGTCTGCATGCGGTCTGAAAATCCGACTTTTGTGCACTCTGCAGTGTGCCCTCTTTCATAGACTTCTTTAGGAGCGTGCAGCAGTCTGAGGAGAGTTCACTGGCGAATGGTTTGGGCGAGTATAAAAATACATCCACATCTCCCCATACAGCAGCATAACTGTTTATGGTTCTGTTCTGAGGTGACAGGTTCCCTTTAATCACTGTATAGCAAGGATGGCAAACTTATTTTCACGAGGGCTACATCAGCATTATGGTTGGCTTCAAGGGGCCGGATCGGAAAGAACTCCGAATGCTGCTGTTAAAGGGGTTGTGCCGCGCCCAAACGGCTTTTTTTTTTTTTCAATAGGCCCCCCGTTCGGCGCGAGACAAACACAAGGGATGGGTTAAAAAAAAAAAAAAGTTTAGTACTTACCCGAATCCCCGCTCTGCGGCGACTTCTTACTTACCTTACCAAGATGGCCGCCGGGATCTTCACCCACGATGCACCGCGGGTCTTCTCCCATGGTGCACCGTGGGCTCTGTGCGGTCCATTGCCGATTCCAGCCTCCTGATTGGCTGGAATCGGCACACGTGACGGGGCGGAGCTACGCGATGACGCGTAGAAGGGGGCGGAGCCAGAATGCCGCTCGTGCCGAGACCCAAGAGAAGGGAGAAGACCCTTCTGCGCAAGCGCGTCTAATCGGGAGATTAGACGCCACCATGGAGACGAGGACGCCAGCAACGGAGCAGGTAAGTGAATAACTTCTGTATGGCTCATATTTAATGCACGATGTATATTACAAAGTGCATTAATATGGCCATACAGAAGTGCTTACCCCCACTTGCTTTCTCGGGACAACCCCTTTAACTATTTAAATGCCACTGTTAATTCTGACAGCTGCATTTAAATGGCCTAAACAGCCCCCCCTGCTATGAGATTACAGGGTACCATTTGGGTCTTGTGAAGGCCCCAGAACTGCCATTTATTTCTGCCCTAAGATGTGCCTGTAGAAATACATAATATTTAATAATCTAAGCAATCAAATGATCACTGGTTTGTCCCCTATGGGAACTAAAAAAAACAAAATAAAAAGTGCATTTTTTATTAAATAAGTACAAAACAAAAAACACTAAAAGTTCAAACTTCCCCAAAACAGAAGCATAAGCATATTGGCTCTTTCCACGTTTATAAATGTCTGGTCTATTAAAATAAATGTGTTACTTGTACCGTACGCTGAATGCAATCAGAAAGATTCTCCAAGAAGAATGTAAAAAAAAAGTGATAAAGTAGCATATACCCCAAATTGCTCCCAATAGAAACCACAGGTCGGCCTGTCAAAAATGAGTCCTCACACCGCTGAAACATAAAAAAGTTATGGCGGTCAGAAGATGGTGGTAGAAAATATTTAAGGAGGTTCTGTCATTAGAAAAAAAATCAAACCTTACCTATTCCTCCCCGTTTTCTTACTGCATTTTTTTTTTTGCTGATCTACTTCTGGCTCTTCCAGTCCCCCGAGTCACCTCACCGCAAGTCGGTCGGATCCTCTTCTTCCTGTTATGTAGCATACATTGCCGGTATTCTGCTTCCGGTAGGTGAGTGTAGGTTACGTCACTAGTGATATGTGATTGTTCTCAGTGAGAGAAACCAAGTAATCTTAGATATGATACCTTTTAATGGCTAACAAAAATCCATTATGTTATAGCAAGCTTTCGGGTCTTCTATCAGTCCTTTATTAGGCTAGAAATGAAACTGGTTTGGATGGGGCACATATAAAATATACAAATGCAGAAAGGACATTACTCTTGATTGAATATAAATGTTCACACACAGAAATTTGAGACTGTTTTGCACTCAAAACCTAAAACAACAGACAAACTCATCTGAAACATAAATACTTAATCAGTCCACTGAGCTCAGGAATGTGACAGCATGATGATGTGTCTTATCTCTCCTTCAACCTGTACATGGAAGGAGATGCGGCACCTCCTATTGGATGGTAGCATTCTTGCATGTCAAGTTCAAAATTTTTATGAAGTTTAAGAAAAATAAATTGATTGGGAAGAGGACATCCCTCTTGACCTCCTTCAGACCTTTCATATTCTCCACTTATGCAAGAATCCCGGGCTGAGGTTCATTTCATTCTTGAGGGTATCAAACATGGCCATATACTTGTACTCCCAAATTCTTCTGTGACGCTGCGACTTGAAATTGCCCTTCATTATGATAACGCTCATCTGCTCCATAACAATGTTTTGGCACAGGTAATTCCATCTTTTTCTCTCTACCTGATCCTGTGCGGCGAATGTCCTGTTTGGGGGCTTTATATTGTGGAAACAGGACAAAAAAGATAAGATCTTATTGCCACACAATTAGAGAGGGAAAGACGGAAGACAAAACATTTTTGTGGTCCGGGACACAGCATGGAGCAGATGAGAGTTATCATAATGAAGGGCAATTTCAAGTCGCAGCATCACAGAAGAATTTGGGAGTACAAATATATGGCCATGTTTGATAACCTCAAGAATGGAATGAACCTCAGCCCAGGATTCTTACATAAGTGGATAATATGAAAGGTCTAAAGGAGTTCAAGAGGGATGTCCTTTTCCCAATCAAGAATGTTGTCATCCAATAGGTGGTGCTGCATCTCTTTCCATGTGCGGGTTGAAGGAGAGATAAGACACATCATGAGACGGTCACATTCCTGATCTCAGTGAACTGATTGATTATTTATGTGTCAGCTCAGTTTGTCTGTTGTTTTAAGTTTTGAGTGCAAAACAAATATCTGTGTGTGAACATTTGTATTTCAATCAAGAGGAGTGTCCTCTCTGCATTTGTATATTTTATATATATGCCCCATCCAAACTAGTTTCATTCTGGCATGATGAAGGATCGATATTAGAGATGAGCGAGCGTACTCGGCCACGCCCCTTTTTCGCCCGAGTACCGCGATTTTCGAGTACTTCCGTACTCGGGCGAAAAGATTCGGGGGGCGCCGTGGGTGAGTGGGGGGTTGCAGCAGGGAGTGGGGGGGAGAAGGCGAGAAAGAGGGCTCCCCCTGTCCCCCGCTGCTACCCCCCGCGCCGCCACGCCTCCCCCCACCCCTCGGCGCCTCCCGAATATTTTCACCCGAGTACTGAAGTACTCGAAAATAGCGGTATTCGGTCGAGTAATTACTCGAAACGAGTACGTTCGCTCATCTCTAATCGATATGTATTTTTGTTAGCCATTGAAAGGTATCATATCTACAAGATTACTTTGGTTTCTCTCACTGAGGACAAATCACACTTTGCTCTGCTGGCTAACATGGTACCAAACCCCCTTTTTTTCCCATCACTAGTGATGTAACGTTCACTGCCTAGCAGGGGATGCCAAGCTATTGGCGAGACTGCACATGCACGCTGTCTCGCCGCGAGTGTTCATATACTATTGCAGTGAGACAGCACGCAGGCGCAGTCTCAGCAATAGCTCGGCACTCCCTGCTGTCACTAGTGACATAGCATACATTGCCCTGCAGGAAGGAGACTGCCGAGAATGGATGTAACACCACAGGAAAAAGAGGATTCGGGATGGTTGGAGGAGCCAGGAGAGCATCAGCGAGGAGAAGATGCGGTAAGAAGACTGACGAAGGAAGGAATAGGTAAGTATAGATTTTTTTTTTCCTCTTTTTTACTATGATTTTTATTTGAAGTTTATGAATTTACAATAATGCAGTAAACATTACTTAGAAGGAAGCAAGCTATAACATAATTCTCCCCTTTTGAGTTCCGGTCCAATCTTCTATGGATTGTCATAGAAAAAAACCTGAATACTAGCGGCCTGGCCAGGGCCTAACTTGAATTTAGCGGAAAGAAGGGGGGCATAGGGAAAGGGAGGAGAAGGGGGGTCCTGGAGACGAGGAGGTTATTCCCAGACACTCTATAAGGTAGACTTGTAATAGGTGGTTTTTGTAGCGGTTATCATCACAGGGAGGCTAGGGATCTATTACCTTGTGGAGGAATAGTATATTCTAGCCATGGGGACCGAATTTTCAGAAATTTTCCAAGTCTATCAGCTAAAATAGAAGTCAGTTTTTCATTAATTAGGTACCAATCCATCCTGCGCTTGACCTCTGTAAAATCCAGGCCACCTTTGTGCCACAAACGGACAATAACTTGTTTCGTAGCCAGGAAAAAGAAGGTAATTAATTTTCTAGAGTCAGGGGGAATATTATCTATGTGCTTGTTTAATAGAGCCTCCAAAGGGTTTTTGCGTATATTATGGCCTGTGACTGAATATATTAGAGAATACATTCAAATCCATAGCCTCTTAGCTCGGGGACAGGACCACCAAATGTGGAGCATATCACCCGGTGCCGAGCATACGCGGAAACAATTGGGAGGGTATCCAGGTACTGCGTGGGCTATTCCGTCGGGGGTTAAGTACCAGCGGAATAAGACTTTAAATGAGGTTTCTAACATTAATATGGTTCTGGCACTGCTATTAGTTGACTTCCATATCTGAGTCCAGTCTTCTTCAGAAAGAGTTTCGCCTAGATCTTATTCCCAGCGTGCGACATAATGTAATTGTGTACGGTAGGAAGAAGGCACTAGGCCGGAGTAAACTGCGGAGTAAACAGAGTAAACCCGGAGTGAAATGAGACCTCTTGCGTGCAGGTATTTATAACCGTATATTTCGAATGGAGTTGGAGTCAATGGAGAGCGCATGTTCTTAAGGAGAGATGATCAAGATGGTTTAGTTGTAGGTATCTGAACACTTCTACAGATGGTAGATCATATTTTTCTTTTAGAGTAGAGAATGGGATGGGTCCGTTAATAGAAAGCTAGAGGCGTACTTTAGTGAGGCCTGTTCTTGTCCCGTTTGCAAATGATTGTGGTGATTCCATTCGCGGTGGAAACACAGGGTTCCACAGGAGTGGCAGGTGTAGGAATATTAATTTCCCTGAATACTTTATGGAGTCCTAGACACGAAGGGAGTGATTCCTAATGGGGTTGTTGATTGGAGGTCTGTGTTTAGGTGGTATCCATAATATGGAGTCTAAAGTAAGGGGGCGAGTTTCTGTTGCTTCTAGGAATACCCAAAGAGAAGTGTTCTAGTCAGAGAGCCAACTAGGCTGCCTGGTAATATTTTGCATAAATTAGGAAATCCCAATCCTCCTTTCCGTCTGTGTCTAAACAGGGTGGACCATGAAACCCTAGGAACGGAGTCACTCCAGACAAATCGAAGGGACATCAGCTGAAGAGTTTTCAACATATGTCCCGGTACCTGGATCGGGAGAGCTCTAAAGTAGTATAGTGGCTTAGGAAGAAGCGTCATCTTTAAGGCGTTAACTCTCCCAATCCAGGAAATGTGATACCAACTCCAACTTTCCAGGAGCAACCTTGTTTTGCAGAGGAGGGGGATGTAATTTTGGCTACATGGGGATATATGTGTTTGTCAGGTGAACACCTAGGTAGTCCGGCGAGCCTGTCGCCCATTAAAAAGAGAGGTTCATCTGGAACAAGTCAACCGACTCCGAGGGGAGTGTAAGGTTAAGTGCTCTGGATTTTGTGTGATTGATTGTTATACTAGAGAGAGACCCAAATCTGGTCAGTTCTGCTATTAGGTTGTGAGGAAGAAATGAACATCAGGAAATCGTCCGCAAACAGTGAGAGTTTGTGGTGGACCAACGCGACCTCAATCCCCTTTATATTAGGATTATTGCGAAGTTTCAGAGCCAGAGGTTCTATGGCCAGGATGAAGAGTAAAGGGGACAATGGGCAGCCCTGACGATTCCCCCGGCGGATCGGGAATATATCGGAGCAGAAGCCCCTGTTATGCACAAAGGCTCTGGGGTGAGCATATAGTATCCGCAACCATGTGAGGAACTCGCCAGGGAACCCCCGATGCTCAAGGACCGAGAATAAGTATGCCCAGCCTAAAGTGTCAAAAGCCTTGTGTATGTCAAGGGATAACAGCATGGCTGGGATTCCCCTTGTTCTGCAGAGGTGAGTGAGGTGGGTCAGTCTTCAAGTGCTGTCTGGGGCCTGATGGCCTAGGACAAAGCTTACCTTATCCTTGCCAACTAGCAAAGGGAGGGCTGTATTTAAACACCACGCTAGGATGGTGGTTAGTAGTTTCACATCCACATTAATTAGGAAGATGGGGCGAAAGTTTTGTTTGTCCAAAGGGTCTGTTTCTGGTTTAGGTATCATAGATATCGCCGCCAAAAGGGCTGTTTGGCTGACCTGGTGACCTTCTCTCATAGTGTTAATATAGTCTGTGAGATAGGAGCTCAGGATTGGTGAAAACTTTTTGTAATACAGGGCTGAATAACCGTCTGGGCCCGGTCCTTTTGTTGACTTTCAGCGCTTTTATGGCATTAGTTACTTTATCTTGGGTGATTTTAGATGCAAGATTATTGCAGAAAGATTCCTCGAGTGTAGCCAGCTTTCTTTCTTGAAGGTAAGAGGAGATTTGGTCCATGGGGAGGGAGCGATGCTGTGAGTACAACTTGAATTCTCTAGTTATCATAATTGGGTTTGCGGTGACTGCGTTTTGGTTTATGCAAAGTCTATAAAAGGGGCTTATGTTAGGGTGTGTATTGAGTCTACGAGCGAGGGGTGTGGAGGGTTTGTTGTTAAGTATATAATATCGCTGGTGGGACCACCTCAATTTCCATTCTATGGAATCAGTAAGGCAAAGTTCTAGCTCAGCTCTAGCCTGGGGTAACGCTTGAAGATTATTTTTAGATGGGTGTTTCTTGGCCTTCTCTTGAATTTGCGAGACTCTTTGTTTTAGGTACAGCTGGGCGGCTATCTGGATTAGGTGACCACGAATCACTACTTTGAGTGCTTCTCAGAGAGAAATGGGGGAGAAAGTGGACTGGCTGTTTATTTGGAAGTGTTCCTCCAGCTTTGGTATTAAGAAGAAAACAACCTCAGGGATTGATAAAAGAGAGTCGTTGAGGGTCCAAGATGTATTTAAAGGGTTGGACATCAGGGAGCTGCAGGTGACAGACATTGAGCTGTAATCCGACCATGAAACCGAGAGGATCTTTGACTGCGAGATCTGTGGGAGGAAGGTGTCGGTTGGTAGGATATGGTCTATTCGTCTGTATAGGAAGTGTGGAGCTGAGAAATGGGTAAAATCCTTGGTGGTTGGGTTCAGTTCCTGCCACGTGTCTACTAGGTGGTATTGCTGAAGGAGAAATTTAAAGTTGTGCAAAATCGAGTGTTGGGGTACAGTAGGAGTGGTAGTGTTCCTGTCTAGATGTGGGTTAAGTATGCAGTTCTAGTCACCACAGATAATAACTCTGCCTGTTTTGTTGGTCTCCACTAGTTCAAAGAGTTTCATGAAATATTGAATCTGCCTAGAGTTTGGAGCATAGTAGGAAATGAGAGTCACTGATACATCTTGGATGGAGCCCGTTAATATTAGATAGCGGCCCTCTGGGTCTGCAATAGTGGAGGTATGGGTGAAAGGTACCGATTTGCTAAAACAAATAGTAACTCCTTTGGTTTTGGTGGGGGCTTTCGCTGAGTAAAATCTGGGGTTTTGGGGAGTGAGGAAGCGTGGGGCAGAGTTGGTGGAGAAATGGGTCTCCTGCAGGCAAACGATATCTGCGTGTCTACTTTTGTAATATCAGAAAGCCTTTGATTGCTTTTGTGGGGAATTAAAGCCCTGTACATTTTGTGGCATAATTTTTAAATCCATGGGGGAGTACGAAGAATATTATGTATGATAGCTATCTCGGAACCTCCACCCCATGGTAAGAGGGGCAGATGAAAGGGAAGGAGGGGAAAGGAAGAGGGGCAAGGGGGAACAGGGTGTGGCCAACATGTAACAGTAGTTTTAGAAACAGAGTAGTACTGAACCGATTACCGTAGCTAATGCGAGTCTCATTACTACTGAAAGGTTTGGAGATGGGAAGCCACTGCAACACAAGTGTGAAGTGGTTAATAGTTCCTAAAGCTAAAAGGTAGGGAAAGACCCTATGGGAGGGGGGGGGGGGGGAGAGGGGCATCTGGGCAAGAGACAACAGACAACCTGGCTGAGAAAGCAAAGTGCTAACTGTTATTACATTTTGACTAGTTTGGAGGTTTCTTTGTACAGTTCCACTAAGCAGTCATTGCCAGAGTTATTTTTGTCTCAATATATATTCCCCTCATTCGTTAAGTAGAGACTTCTTGGGTTTCTTTGCGGGATGGTCTCTTTCATGTCAGATGAGGAGAAGTGTCCGTAACAGACGAGGAAAAAAGTTGACAGGAGATTTTCAGGCTATGTCATCTTGGAGGCCTTTTGGGGTGCTGCGAGCGCCTGCTTGTGAGTCATGCTTGAGAGTTGCGTTAATTTTCTCTCTGGGTCCAGATGTGGGTTTAGAAGGTGAGGAGGGAATAGGTGATGAATCTGCGGAACCCGCTTGAGGTGGAGGTCGCTGTAGCTCCTTGAAGCAGCGTCAGGTGCCTTCAGGGGATAGAACAGTGTGGACCTTGTCCTGGTAAGGGAACGTTAGCACATATGGGAAGCCCCATCTGTATTGGATTTTTTCCCTTTGCAGGATCGTCAAGTATGGCTTGAGGGTTCTTCACTTGGCTAGCGGCGATGGTACTAGGTCGGGGAACATCTGGTATTCAAAGCCCTGGAATGTTAGCTTCTGGGAGGAGTGCCGCGTGCATCAATTGCTCCTTAGTGCGATGGAAGTGAAGTTTTAGTACAGTGTCCCTAGGGGAACCATTGGAGTTTGGTTTACGCAAAGCTCTATAAACCCTGTCGAATTCCAATCTTTCAATTGGTAAACTCGGACATAGATCCTGGAACAGTGCTGTCACTGTTGATTGTAGCAGTCTTTGACAGATTCAGGGACCCCTCGGATGCATACATTGTCTCTACGCGCCCTGTTTTCCATATCTTCTAATTTGTCACGGAGAAAGTGTATCTCCGCGTGGAGTTGCTCTATTTCTTTTTCCTGGGAGTCTAGAACTATGGTGGCATTGTCCATTCTGTCTTCTAGGGCTATTGTTTTCTGGCCAAGGTCCCAGAATTCGTTGGATAATTTAGTCATGATTTCAGAAGAAATCTTGGAAAGGGTGGGGGAGGGAGTGTATTTTTGTAGGGATCTTCATATACTGAAGAGAGTCTTAATAGGACAGGTGGTGGTCAGGTCCTTAGTTTGGAGAATGGAGGCAATGGCAGATGGTAGGCAGTTCGTACTGTAGTATGGCTGATGGCCAGACAGGGCCTGCAGGTGATGGGGAAGCAGTGTCTCTCTATGGTGAGGCAGTATGCAGGGAACGGCTTGTCCTGCTGGTATGGGGTGTGTCTGCTGGTCTGGGTGTCTGGTGTGTGCGCTGCTGGCTCTGCTGTGCAGGGGTGTAGCTGTGCAGCAGGGGACTCACCCAGGCGGACGGTGAGGTCTCGTATCCGGCACTCTGCAGGTTCAGCTGCTGTGCCTCCGCTGTGAAGCTTTGTCCTCCTGGGATAAGCGGGTCTCTCAGGTGCCCGGGGGAATCTCTGCCTGTGGAGTGGTGAGGTGTATGTCCTCTGCGCTTTGTCGCTAGCGGGAGACCGTAGAATCCTGCGTCTCCACCATGTGGTGGCCCAGATCTCTCGCCTGGCTGTTGGAGCTCCCGACACTGGCGGGGTGAGGATCGCCTGGGATGCCCACTTCTTCTCCCTTTGTGGGAGTCCAGGGAGAGCTCTCCCGTTCCGCGGCAGGTGCAGAACGGCTCCCGGTTCCTTTTCTCAGCGTCAGAGGTTATGCAGGCCAGAGCCGGCCTCGGGCTTCTCTGCTCCCCGCGGCAAGTGTTCAGCTGGACAACGGCCCTTCAGATCGGTGCACCAGTGGTCAGGTGAGCTGCAGCCCTCCGTTGAACAGGTAAGCTGTGCTTTGGAGGGGCTACATGGATCAGATTGTTCGGTGGTTTGCTGGAGCTTTAGGGACACACGTCCGCCATGAAGGGCTGTCAGGACCAGAATTTTTTTTTCTAATGACAGAACCCCCTTATGTTATTTTATTTTTAAAAGTAGTGCAACAGAAAAACTATATAAATTTGGTATCGTCATAACCGTACCGAACCACGTTTTTCTGCAGTATATACACCATAAAAACAAGACGCTCTACTTTTCCTAAACCTTGTTTTAAAAAAGGTAATGAAAGGAGAATTTTTGGAACGTAAGGGGTCTTTGTTTAACAAAAAAAAAAATAGAAGACTCGTATTTGTTTTTTTTTTCATTTTTACTACATTTAGAAATTTTTCAAATGTTTTTGATTCAGTAAATGGTACATTGAATAATACTATTTAACATAACAACCTGACCCGCAAAAAAATAACGTCGGACAGCAACGTTGATGGAAAAAATATAACAAAAGTATGATTTTTTTTTTTAAGTTGGAAGGAAAAAAATGGCCGGGTCCTCAAGAGGTTAATAAATCTAAATTTACAGAATGTACCATAAGTGTGCAAAAAATGTCTGATAGGTGTGCGTCCTCTCTGAAACCTACACCTGCTCCTACAACAAGGGGCCCCCAACCCTGTCCCACCCCTGGCATGTGGATAGGGGATAACTTGCAATTTTGATACAACTCTTAACTATTTCCTGGCTTCTTGTCCCCTTCTATACTACAGAAGTACTGACGGCCCACACTGATGATGCTGCACCAATTAATGAGGAGCGGTATAGGGGAAAGACCAATGAGGGAAATGTTCATGATGTTTCTGTTTGTTCTCTTGCAGGAGATGAACTCTACCCCAAAGATCCTGATCTCACCGGACAGACACACAAAATCTACTCTATAGACAGAACAGTAGAAGAGGTTTGCCAAGATGGTGGGTCCCTCCACAGGATGATAATCGGGAACAGGGCGCCACAGATTTTTATAACTACAGAGTTGAAATATAAACATGTCAAGCCGCAGTTACAACAGCAAGATGACATAGAGCCCAAGAGCCAATTGTGAATAGTAGAACAAAACAAAAAAAACTGAAAAAATATGTAAATGAAGGGGTTGTCCACTTGTAAACTACTGATGCTCTATCTTCAGGATAGAGTAGGGTCCGTTGACTGGCATCTCTACTGATCAGCTGTTCACCAGACCATTGTGCTCATGCAGTAAGCTAATTTCTACAGGAAGTAGACAGCTCCGTTCCCACTGCAGTGGCCAGGCTGGGTAATACAGGCAAAGTTCTCATTCACTTAAGTGGGAACTTTGCCGGTGATACCAAGCCTGGCCACTTCAAAGAGAATGGAGCTGTGTGTGTCCTGCAGAAATCAGCTCGGCTCAAATACGTGTCAGCCCGATAAACAGCTAATTGGCCATTGTCTCCCTTCTGGATCCACCACCAATCTACTATTGATGGCCTCTTCTGAGGATAGGCCATCAGTAGCTTACAAGTGGAAATCCCATTTAACAATATTTATAGTGTAAGGTCAGCCAAGCCAGGCCTGGTAGATAGGTGATTGCCATAAATTTCCAAGTTTGACAGCCATTGATGTCAATTCATGTAATTATGGAGAATGTGGGGCCGTGTTGATGGGCCACAAAGAAATCCGCTGAAAACTGCACAAATCCTACATGTGGATTTAGATTCGGATTTGCCATGAAATTGCTGCAGACTTTGCCCTTAGCAATGCAATGGCCGCAATCAGCAGCACATCTGCTTTAAAATCCACAAATGACATTGCGTTGCAAATTTATTTGCAGCATAAAATGACGCCCCCTTAGAAGACACCCTTAAATGGGTTGTTTGAAATGTACTTTCAATGGATCTCTGCAAATCGAAGTCCGACAACGATGACCAAACTTTGATCAATGTAAATTGCACAATAAGAACAGGAAGATTTATCATTAGCGCTTCCAAGCCAGTTAGCACCATGAGACAGGAGGACTCCTCTCACCAACGGGGGAATGGAAGTCAACGACCTCTAGAGTCCTTTCAACTTAGACCAGCCTTGAACAATAAGGAACCTTTCATACGGGATGTGCAGTGTCCCATGGGGTGACTCCAGACACAGGGCATACGTTGAGGAGCTGGGAGGGTAGAGTGGTCATTTGTCATGGTGGCACTTACCAGGCTCCATCCCAGAGGGACACACACAGCCTCGGCCAGAGCAGCACCGGACCTCTTCCGGACACCCCTAGGAGAGGGATGGCCAATAAACATAGGAACAGGAGATAATGTTGTCACAGGTGACACCATCATTACGTTACCCACTGGAATGACCCGCGGCGGGAAATAAATGAGCCGCAGACTGTTTAACGTACCTCAGGTCCCTAAGAATGGTCAGGGCCTGGCAAAACTTTACTTGAAACTTTATCAGGATACACTCAAGAATACACTGGTGCAGGTAAACAGAAGATTAGAGATCAGGGAGGAAACTCGGGATGAAACTGGTCCTGCAGTTGCAGTTATCTGCTAGGCACCGCTACTGAACGGTGAACTCTCCAGACGAGGATAGGGGTAGGGTCACTCCACAGACCCTCACAGAACAGTACCTCTGCACGGTGGTCTTGACGTCTCGTCTCGCTCACTCTCAATCTCTCACTTTCTTGTCCTCACTCACTGTTGGCTCCTGGTATTGGGGTACTCAGGAAACCTCTATTTTTCTTCCATTCTTCACCACATGAGGGTTGAAGGTACGCCCATGTGGCTGGCACTCTCTCTCAGGAACCCAGAAGAATAGACCCACTTAGCTCCTCTGTCACTCATACTTATAATCTCTCACATACAACATGACTGGACATAAATTGATACATTTGCAGGAATCTCCCAGTCTCATGCAAACATTAACCTCTCACTTGCTGCAGCTGTGCAATACATATAATAAAATGACTAAACAACTTTGCACAGCGCATCTACAAAAGACATGGCATGTATGACATTTATGGAGGTGCCAGCAACATAGACTTTAGGCTACTACAAAAACCGCAGCATTCCACATCAAAATCTACAGGTCCGATTGTGGAATTGCAGGCAAATTTAATGCCATTTTCAATTCCAGTTGTGGATTTTGATGCTAAATTTACGACAGCTTGCGCAGTGTTCTGTGGCCTACTCCGTCCCACGTGAAAGGCCTCTAAGACCTTGTTCACATGGATGTAAATGTGTCAGATTCTCATCTGAAAGATCTGGCATGAAACTGACAGTTATATATTCCCATGTGAACACGGCCTTGTGCCACCTGTTAGTAATGCACAGAAAGTTCACAGGATGCAGAAGTAAAGGTCCTTTTATACGATCAGATAATCTGCCTGTTCCAACGACCGCTGACTGTGAGTATGCCTGTCAGCGCTCCTTCCCTCCATGTATACAGGCAGATCATCTGCTCTATGGGGATGACCAATCGTTAGTCCCCATACAGCCATCATTTATTGGCTGTGCAGCCCACCAGTGAGTAGTTATGCTCACCTAAATGACACAATCGGC
The DNA here is from genome assembly GCF_035609145.1 of Eleutherodactylus coqui. Classification (NCBI taxonomy): domain Eukaryota; kingdom Metazoa; phylum Chordata; class Amphibia; order Anura; family Eleutherodactylidae; genus Eleutherodactylus; species Eleutherodactylus coqui. The sequence continues at coordinate 14,731,629 of NC_089847.1, forward strand.
TAATGAACAAGTATAGCAGATCGGTCATCCTTATATAAGGCCCATCCTTCTATTACCCCCCATAGAAGGACCTTTTACTCTTATTACTACTAACGCAATGCATTTGGGTGTCCTACTCTCCCCTTTCTTCAGGAGATACATGAGAAGCTATAGATTTGTTTAACATTCAGCTTTCTTCTGCAGTCTCCTTGCACAGGCCTGATAGTTCGGTGGTAAAAGTATATTTTGTATTAATTCTCCAGTAGGAGGTGATTTTCTACTGTAACAAGATGAATATTTCCTTATCTGCATGTAGAATAAGAGTTTTATTCTCCTTATAAGTAAAAAAAAAAGAATAAAAATCTGCTACAATTTGGAGTTTGGTGACATGTGCGTAATTAATCTGCACTCACAGTTTGCTGCCCTTTTTGTTGTTTATGGTCATTTTGATTGGCACATAAGCCAAAACCACACATGGGACATTTATGAAGAGTCCGGCGGATATGCCATAAATGTATGTGATAGGACTACCTGTTAAGGCCGGGTACAAACTAATCACATGCTCACATTGCGCCCGAGAGGCACCAGTCCTTTTTTCACGTCCAACACACAGATTTATAAAAAAAAAAAATAGCTTAAGGCCTCATGTCCACTAGAAAAATACAATCCGCGCAGAATCTGCCGCGGATTTGCTTTAAATGGTATATTTTTTGCATGCAGATATCCGCACACATTGCTATCAATGTGATAGCAATGTTGCCGATCCGCACAGAATCCACGGCAGAATGGAGCATGCCGCGTTTTTTCTCCCGCGCGTGAAAAACGCAGTTCTTTTAAAATGCCATCCGCGGGTGCAAAAATCTATTTAATGGACCCGCGGATGGCCAATGATTCCCTATGGGCAAAATCCGCTGTGGATTCCACAATTCCATTTAGCTAGTGGACATGAGGCCTTAGGCTCATTCAGGAGGCCATTAAGCATCCAACTTGTTTGTGTGAGCCACAAGATCCTGATCTAAAGCCATCCATGGTTCAAGTCAACAGATGCCACAACTATGTGCATGATTGGCACCAGTGGAGCTCCACAGATCGGCACTGACTTTTAATGTTATCTATTGAGGTGGCCATCACTTTGGCAGATGCAGCATCCTTTTAACCAATAGAAAGGGACTATTCCTGTGGCATGCCTTGGGGAAGTTTTTTTTCTTTTTTAAAGACATTAGACCGCAGTAGCTGTGCTCTTTAGTGAAGAGGAAGGATGACAGCTTAACAAGAATTGCTGTAGCGTGCACAAAAAAAAGTATTTTTTTCCTTATGCAGCTTTCCAATCCTCAGCTGAACAGAATTTTGCTCCATCACCGTATATTGCAGAGGGTGTTGATTCCCTATGAAGAGAATGTAGATCACTATGAAGAGAACTGCCAGTGGGGAAGATAACTGAGTGTGCCCACCAGCTCTGCCAGTGGATGTACACACTACAGTACAGTGACCACCAGGAAGCGCTACACTGAATCTAATTTTATCAAGTTAAAAATTAGACCTGTTCTGGATTGCTTGAATAAAAGGGGTATTCAGGAGTCAGGACACTGGTCTAAGTAAATCTGCCTCAATGTTCTTTAATAAGATGACCCCTATAGAAAAAATGGAGCCATCATTAAAACATACCCAACTTACAGATTAAGCTGCCACAGGAGGAACATTTCTGGCCATTATATAACCTTCATGGCTTACTCAGACGACCGTATATCGGCTGGGTTTTCACGCCGGCCAATATACGGCGTCCCTCTCTGCAGGGGGAGGAGGCTGGAAGAGCCGGGAGCAGTGACCTGAGCTTCCGCCAACTCTCCACCCTTCTGCGCTATTTGCAATGAGGGGAGACGGGACAGGAGCGGAGCTAATTCCCAGAACTTAGCCACGTCCCGTCCCGCCTCCTCTCATTGCAAATAGTAAACGGACGTTACACGGGCGTTTTTTATTTTTTGTGAACTTTTGAGTGTGTGAATTAGAAGGGCCCATGTATACGTTATATTGTGTTTATATATGGTATGTGTACTGTTCCATTGCTGAAAATGAAGTGTGAAAAAAATGCTCAAAGAGCTACACTATAAGAGGTGGATGTAGGTGATGTAAGGAGAGGGAGGGAAGGAGAGTATGTAATGGTTTTGCCCCTCCTCAATACAGTTCAGCCTAAAAAAAATGCATCTTTATTTGAGTGTCGTATTTGTGTGTGCATATGTGGGTATCTATCCATCCATCCATCTATATATGTATGTCTGAACATGTACATATATATATATATTATTTATGTACACACAACTCAAGTTTATGGTGTATTCAAAGTATCGGGTTCTGCTTATTTTGAATACTATTGAATTATCATGCTAAAATAAGATAATTATGTACTTGACAAACTTGGTAGGTACATTATAAACAGAATTAAATTAGTAACAAGGGTTTAATTAATTTTTGCTTTTAGAGACCTGCCCTGTCAATATGTTAGGGGCAGGCATGCTTTCAGCAACACAAGCAGTAATTGAATATACCCCAAATTGTATTAGGCCCTTCATAAATTTGTGTAGTTTTTATGGTTGCCGATTGTAATGACAATTCTTCCTCCTATTTGCCACAAATCTTTACACAGGTGCTAGAAGAGTTATGAGCCCCCTTACTGTCATGGTCCCTCATATGGTCATGGAAATATTGCATAGCGCACAAACTAAACACCCTTCAGCTGCCAGACTCCCTAAATATGAGACCACCCTGCTATAAACCATTACCTACCACAATCAAATTAGTTCTAAATTCAGGTTCATTACTTCTGCTAACTTTGGGAAGGGGTGAGGTAGAGGCAGCAGGGACAGACTATGAAATTGAATTGGATTAAGAATAGAGATGAACGAGCACCCAAATGCTCGGGTCCGCGTTATTCAAGTCGAGCTTTTCGTAAAATTCAAGAGCTCTACTCGAGTAACGAACCCCATTGGCTACAATGGGAGACTCGAGCATTTTTGTATGTGGGATGCCGGGTCCCAAGCTTTTTTTTTTTCTATGTTCCTCTCTCTCTCTCCTTTGCCATTGACGTGCGCTGTGTCGCGGCGGGGAGGGTCCAAAACAGGCGCATCACAGTGGGGAGGAGCCAAAAACTGGGGCGGGATCGAACACGGCTTGATGCTCGTTAGAGTAACGAGCACCATTGAGTACGCTAATACTCGAACGAGCATCAAGCTCAACAGAGTACATTCACTCAACTCTAATTAAGAACCCTTCTAATTAATCCCCAGCAACACCGACAAAACCACTCCACAGTCTTCAAGAACACAAGTGCACAGAGAACTCAAACCCCCAGCAAAGTAGCTCACACTGACATAACACTAGGTTCAAATCTCACCAAGGAGAACACAGAGTTTATATGTTCTTCTGTTTCATAAGAATCACCTTTATTTATATAGCGCATACATATTACACTGCACTTTACATCACTTGCTTTTTTTCTGTTCCCATTGGAGCTCACAATCTATATTCACATATTCGTATGTTTTTGGAGAATACACAAACTCCATGCAGATGTTGTCCTTCATCAGATTTGAACCTGGGATGACACTGTGCTTCTTCTTCTTCCTCCTCGATAAATGTTTGCACTATATAAATAAAGATGATTATTATTGTGAGAACTAAACTCACACAAACATGAAATACATGTAAACTCAATGCAGATGTTGTCCCTGGTCAGATTGGAACCTAGGAGCCCAGTGCTGCAAAGCAACAGTGCTAACAATGGAGAAGGAGACAGAGGAGGAATTAGAAGCATGGTACCTCAGTGGTTAGCACTATTGCCTCGTAGCACTGGGGTTGTAGGTTCCAATCTGACCAAGGACAACATCTGCATGGAGTTTGTATGTATTCAATCTGTTTCATAATAATCACCTTTATTAGGAAGGACAAGAAGAAGAAATTATATGGGTCTTGAACAATGTTATACATGATCTTTGGAGGGATTCGTGAAGTCCCATTTCTGTTCAAAATAAGTTGAACTGAACCAAACTTTTTGCTGAAGTCTGGCAAACTGGCCGAACCAAATTGTTCAAAAGTTCACTCATAACTGTGTCAATAATTGCTTGAAATAGTTGCTAAAGCACATAAATGACTGTTTTTGAGCCTTTACACAGAGCAATTGTTCAATTTCATGACTACTGAACAATTTTTGGGACATTTACATGGTCTGAAATATCATTCGTCAACTAGCTAGGGGGCGTGAGGTTCTTTGGCGATGTGCATTTGAAATTTCATCCCCTCCCCAATGCATACTTATTGGTGGCTGAGTTTACACGGAGCAACTGTGACATTGCCTCTACTGAATACTATTTAAACAATAGCTGTCCCATGTAAATCTATTCCTATGGGAGCCTCCGGGACGCGGAGCATATTTTCTAAGACTGTTGGGCCTCGGAGCTGTTCATAAGCATTTATTTGTTATGGAGCACTAGCTATGCTTAATAACACTGATGTAATATGTTTACCGAACCTGTGATACCTGTGGCAGCTCACCACCACTTGATCAAGTGGTAAAATGGTATTATTTTCTCACAAACTGCGCGTGGCTATAAATCCATGCCCTCTTTTTATGACCAAGGACGCACGAACCTAAGGAGCACGTGCTAGTGACCGGTGGCACGCGAACAATACCCAATTTAAAAGGGAAATACAGTGAAATAATTTTCTCATCGGTATCATTGGGTACAAGGCTGAAGACCATGGCTATAGCTACTGCCACTAGGAGGCGACACTAAGCAGAAAAAGTGTTAGCTCCACCCGGTAGCTATACCCCTCCTGCAGACACTGAGTAGGGGGCAAACCTGTTTGTCGCTGGTCTTCAAGAACCTCTTGGATTTAGGGAATACAGGGAGGTAGGACTCTGCCCATTACCCACTGAGGAGGGAAAAGTCCTCATCCTGCCACCAACTATGTGGGAGATTCTGTGCAAACGTTTGTGATACTATCCCTACTGATTGTAATTGTTACCAACACTGAATCCAGAAGACATAGCGCAGCGTTGTTCTGTTAGAATATGCAAACTCCAATGGAACGCGATGGTGTCATAGAATCATAGTGTTTAGTGATGAAGCCACCTTCTACCTTTTGGGCAATAGAAGTAATGTCAGAATCTGGGTGAGGGAAAGCTGCCCGTCAACATAGAGCGTATGAGTGACTCCCACAAGGTGAATGTGTTTTGCGCTATAACCTGTAGGAAAGTGTACGACCCCTACTTCTTCCATGAGGAATCAATCCTAGCTATTTTGTACCTGGACGCTACAGATATGGCTGCCGCAACCGGAACGGGAAATCCCAGGTTTTATCTTCCAACAGGGCGGAGTGACTCACCTATTTTCACATTGGAGTTGGAAGTGAGCTCAATAGGCAACTACCAAACAGATGGATTGGCCATGCAGGTGGTGATGACAGTCAACTTTTTCCTTGACCTCCAAGTTCCCCGGACCTTACACCTTGTGATATTTTTCTCTGGGAAGTTTTAGAGTCTACATGCCACCCTTACCTCCCACCATGATCTGTGGCATCCCAGAAGCTATTGCATCAATCAATCATGATCCCCTACAATGTGTATGGCAGGAACTTGACTACAGGCTCAATGTTTGTCCAGTGACAAAGGGGTTCATACTGATTACCTCTGATGGGGAAAACATTTTTGATGTTGTGCAACAAAACTCTTTGAGTTTCTGTTTTCATTGATATCAAATTTCTGTAATTGGTGTTCATCAACTGGGAGTTATGAGGGTTTCACATCTGGAAGATCATTTGCAATAACCCTCCATTACTGGCACTTTTTCTGAGGGGTCGTGGGTTCTCATTTTTGAATAGTCCAACTTTTCTTAAGCAATGGATTACTGCTGTGGGGCCACCGTTCATCGCTGTGGGTCTTCACCCGCAGCTGCTGTGAATAGGGCAGCTGTGTGCGATAACCCGCAGCGACAAACAGCAGTGGCCCACCATGTCTGACTCTAGATCGGAAGACTGAAGACAGGGCCAGCCAGAGCCAAATACTATGCATGCTCTCCCTGCAATACTAAATTTACATGCTTCCAGTTGGAGCCATTTTGTTTTAACTACATTTCATCGCGGCAGGTGGGCATAGGAACCAACTTTTGGCATCACTTTGGCTCAGTGTATATAAACCACTTAACCAGAATGGGCACGCTCCCTATCACAGGCAGTCATGGACCTTACTAGGACTTTCTACCAATATTTTAGCTGGACCATTCCGACTGTCAATCTGGTCAGAACATGTCAGATGGAGACGTTTTCTTTATGCAGGAATCTGTCCATGGTAGACCAAGAAAAAGAACTAGACATTCTCACTCTCACTCTGTTATGCTCCTTCCAGAAACATTAATCGGTGAGAGGGCGAACTCTCCTAGTCTCCCTCTGATTCCAATCTGGATGAAGAACAGGCCTCTAAAATTTCCACTATGTTGGGTAGCCTGATAGTCGCTATTAGGGATACCTTTCAAATCACAGATCAGACTCCAATTATGTCAGTGACGACTTTTTCATTCAAATATCCAAAGCATCCTCCAAAGGTGTTTCCTCCTCATGAAGAGTTTGAAAACGTATTCAACTCAAAATCAAGCCTTCCCGATAAGCGTTTCACTAGACCTAAGAGTCCAGATATCGTGTCCTTTTTGTCTTCAAAAGTAGAAGATCCACCACTTTCCCAATGGTTGACACTACATCTTTTCAGGATGTTCATGACAGGAAAATAGAGTCATAAGCCCAAACTTCCTTTGAGGCCATGGGGTTAGCACTCGAGATGGTTTTCACCTCTAATTGGGTCAGCAAGGCCTCTGTTGAATGGGGTAAACAACTACACTGCGGTATTCTTTCTAGATCTTCAGAAGAATTAGCAGAGATGGCACAGCAGATAGCACAAGTGGGGAAACTTGTATGCAAAGCTTCTCTCGATATAGCAAGGCTTTTTAACTACACTCCAAACTTAAATTTTGGGATGCTGGGGCCTCCAAGATGTCCTTAACAGGTTTGCCTTTTGTTGGCTCAAGACTTTTCAGAGCCAGACTTGATCAAATCATATCAGAGGCTACTGGAGGTAAAAGTTCTCTCTTACCACAGTATAGACCCAGACGTACAAAAGCATTGCAAAACAATAGACCACAGGAACAGTAGCGAAGACCCTCATTTAAACCAAGACCATCTTGGCATCTCCATTCTCAGACCTCCAAGCCATCTTCCACTAAATCTGCCACATAAAGGGTGGCTCCCCTCTGAGCTATCCAAGGTGGGGTAGGGGGTTGATTATCCCAATTCAGGTAAACGTGATTCAACACGGTTCAAGCCCGTGTACTATTGCCAACACCAAAACTACTACTTGTCCAGAAAAGCGTATGTTCTCTGCAAACTCAGAATCCTGTTACTCCATGAGGGTACTGGGGCTAATGGTTTCCATCACTCTCAGCCTATCCAGTGGACCATTCTTTCGAAATGGGACAAGTCTATGGGCTCTCTCGATCCGAATACCTCTGCAGCTTCAGTCTTCCCTTCTTTGGTGGCTGGAGTCCCCATGGAACCATCTGGGCTGCTCTTTTCTGACCCTCCAGTGGCAAGTACTCTCCACGAATACCAACCTATATGGCTAGGGGTGCTTTTAAGAGTCTCTCCGTGTAAGACACTTGGACCAGACAGGAAGCTACACTCAAGCACTAGACGCACTAGTAATTCTATAGACATAATTCTGGTTCCAGTACGTTTTTCCCTCCTTCCCACTAACCTCATGATTTCTCAAGAAGATCAAGTCGAACTGTTTGTTGACTCCCCGTAGCGCCTCCCTCTTCGAGAGGATCTTCTCTTAAAGGGAATGAATTTTTCTGTTCCACCTGAATTTGCCTATGCTTTGTTTAACGGTGTTGCAGCTGAAGCTGTAGTCTTGAGAGCCTGTGGATTTGCGCAACCTGTTATTCAACCATTATAAAGGCTAGAAAACCCTCCTCTTCTGGGGTTTATCATCCAATTTGGAAAAATTTGTTGGTATGAACATCCATCCTATGTGTTTCTCTACCACCTCTTGTTATTCCTACTGGAGGGTCTTTTCTATCATTTTCCCCACCCCCGAGGAACTGCTCTGGAACATCCCATGGTCTTAAGCTGTGTCCCCCAATTATACAGACGAGAGAACAAAATTTTTGTACTTGCCATGAAATCTCTCTCTCATTTTGTTCATTGGGGGACGCAGCACCTACCCAGTGTTATTAGTATTTTTACTGATGTTTTCCTCCTTGCCGGAGGGCTCTATTTGCAGTTGCACGCGGTGCTGCAGAGAGTCACAGTTTCTAAATAATGTTGTTTGTCACATTGTCAGAATGTCGTGTATCCGACTTGACTCGTTAGCGTTTGTGAATGCGGGAGATATATATAACTAGTAGGAGGCCTTCTAGTCACAGTAGCTATACCCTGTGTCCCGAAGAAGGAGACAAGTGGGATTTTACTGTGAGTACAAAAATCTTGTTTTTTAAAAACATTTTATGCCATTGCTTAAGGAGAAGGGAGATAGGACGTGGCAAGTAGGAGGAACGTCACGGCACTATCTCCCTTCTCCTTAAGCATAAGGCCTTAAACTATTGCCCCCGAACAATGATGCGTGAATGGATCTCATTATGCGGTCTCTTATGTAAAGATAAGGATAGTAATAAGCAGAACTAATGGCTTTTCACGATTGACCTCTCCCCTCATTAGGACACAGTAGGCGGATCACAGTAACTCCGCCCACAAAGATGGCGTCACCCATGGAACCGAAAGTGATACACGTTTTTCCATAAATGTGAGTATGTTTTGTATGTTTTTTCATTGTATTGGCTTGAGAAAGGTGTTTCTTTACACCGAAACGCGTTGCCAACATTATTCTACAATAAAAACGAAGACTTAATCCTCCTGTGGCAATATTATCCGCGACTGGGAGTTTCTTTGAGGAGTCGACACTTCAAGGAGGGGGCTTCTTGTTTCATACACCCCCCTCCTCCTGAGTAAGTGCCGTCTTGATTTCTCTTTCACCGGACATGACAACGGGCTACTTTCTTACATTTTCACGAGCGCAAACGATTATATTGGCACTATTGAATAACTATTTGGACAATAGTTGTACAATAGTTGTATAGTGTGAATCTACTCCCATGGAAGCCTCTGGGACGTAGAGCATATTTACTAAGACTGTTGGGCCTCGAAGCAGTTCATTAGCATTTATTTGCTATGGAGCATGAGCTGTACTTAATAACACAGATGTAACGTGTTTACCGACCCTGTGATACCTATGGTAGCTCCCCACCACTTAATCGATTGGTAAAACGGTATAATTTTCTTACAAACTCTGCATGCGGCATTAAATCCATGCCCTTTTTAAGTGACCAAGAACGCACATACCCAAGGATCAGACGCCAGTGACAGATGGCATAATAACAATACCCAATTTGAAACAGAAATAAAGTAAAATAATTTTCTCGCCCATATCATTGGGGACACAGCTGAAGACCATGGCTATAGCTACTACCACTAGGAGGTGACACTAAGCAGTAAAGTGTTAGCTCCTCCTACAAGCAATACCCTTCTTGCAGGCACTCAGTAGCAGGCACACCTATTTGTCGCCTGTCCTCAAGAACCTCTCGGATTCAGGGAATACATGGAGGCAGGACTCTCCCAATTACTCCACCGAGGGGGGTGAAGTCCTCATCCCACCACCGACTATGTGGAGGATTTTGCGCAAATGTTTATGAGGTTATTTCTACCAACTGTAATTGTAACAGGCCCTGAAACCATTGCAACTTTTTTTCTGTTAGAGTATGCAAACTCCAATGGAAAGCAATGGTTTCATGAAGTCTTTAGTGTTTAGTGATGAAGCCGCCTTTCCATTTTTTGAGCAACAAACAAAATGTCAAGATGCGGGGGAGGAAAAATTCACCTGTCTACGTGGATCATACGCGCAACCCCCCAAGGTGATTATGTTTTGTGCTGTAACCAGTAGGAAAGTGTATGGAACAATGAAGCCCTGGTAGCCGCATTATGGGAGGAGCTTACTGGACGTATCAAGGACGAGTTGGAAGGGCGTGAGGTCCCTACCTCATTGGATGCCCCGATCGCACTAGCCATTAGGATAGACTTGTGGTTTCAGGAGAGTTCTAGGTAGATTATACGAGAGAGAAGGCTCTTCTGGGTGAACCCTGGAGCTCGGAGACCACTATTCCCATCTCACATGGACCAATCCAGCAAGCCTGAATCTATGCAGGTTGACCAGTTCAGTCTGTGCCAGAGAGAGCGGGAGCATAGATGAAGCAAAGGCTTGTGCCTATATTACGTGGTGCCTGGTCATCTGGCGAGCGAGTGTAGCCGCAGACCAAGAAAACTCTGCTACCTAGGACCCATTGGAGAGGCAGCCCTGAGTGAGGACATCTCCTCTCACCGGTTGAATCTGCCAGTAAACTTGATCCTGTCCAGTGTCTAGGTCCCTGTGGAGGCCTTTCTTGACTCTAGTGCCGCCAGGAACTTTCTGCAACAAAGCTTTGTTGACTGATATTGGATTCACATTTGGCGTCTGAAGAGCCCTTTGTTGGTCATTACAGTTGATGTTAGTTCTCTGTCTGAAGCCATCCAGTGGACCACGGAGCCCTTAGAACTAAGAGTTGGCACCCTTCATTCCGAAATGATTTATTTTTAAGCACTTCCTGGGGCTAGGGATCAATCTGGAAAAAGGATTTATTTGTAAATCTTCTTCCCCAGCAGGGGCAGGCTTCTTCTTTGTGAAGAAAAATAATGGATCTCTGAGACCATGCATAGACTACCAAGTGCTTAATGCAATTATGGTTAAGAACAAGTATTTATTTCCATTGATCTCCAAACTATTCGATTGTTTACAGGGGCTCGGGTCTTTACCAAGTTCAACCTACGTGGCGCCTATAACCTCATCCACACCTGTGAAGGCGATGAGTGGAAGACGGCTTTTTAATATCCATGACGGGCATTATGAATATCTTGTAATGCCATTTGGTTTAGTTAATGCTCCCACCATGTTTCGGGGTTTTGTCAGTGATATTTTTCGGATCCATCTATGTGTGGTCGTGTACCTGGAGGACATTCTGTTTTTTTTCTTGAATATCCACACTCACTGGAGACAGGTCCGTATGGCTCTCAAACGTTTGAGAGAGAACCGTCTGTTCGCCAATTTAGAGAAGTGCCTCTTTGAACGAGACTCGCTTCCTTTCCTTGGGTACATAGTTTCCAAGTAAGGTTTAGAGTTGGATCCAGAAAAAGTTTCTGCAGTTTTGAATTTGCCTCGCCCTTCCAGACTCCGAGCTACTCAGCGATTTTTGGGGTTGGCCAATTTCTATTGGCTATTAATACTGCATTTCTCCTCCCTGATTGCGCCCATATCCGCCGTCACGTGAAAGGGAGCAGATGCTAAGCACTGGCTCTTAGAGGCAGAATCTGCTTTCCGGGCCTATAAGGAGGCATTTTCGTCGGCCTTGGTTTTACATTGATCAGAGGAGGGGAAACAATTTTTTCTCAAGGTTGATGCATCCTCATCTGGGGCAGGAGCGGCACATCTGGTAAAAAGAGAACCTGTATTTTTTTCTCCAAATCATTTCCCCCCACAGAATAGAACTACTCCATCAAAGATCTAGAGCTGTTGGCCATCAAAATGGCTTTGGAGTTCTGGCAATATTTGTTAGAAGAAGCCTCTCACCCTATTATAATTTATACGGATTATAAAAACTTGACATACTTGAAGACCGCCCAACGTCTTAACCCTTGGCAGGCTCGATCGTCCCTGTTTTTTGCGCGCTTTGATTTCCTTTTGTATTTCAGACCCGCTGTTTGGAATATTAAAGCGGACGTGCTATCTAGAGCCTTTGACTGTGATGACATAGAGGAGACCCCACAGTACACTATCAACTCTGCTAGATTGATAACCGTAGCACTGGCCCGGTTAAGAGATAGGCCACCAGGGAGAACCTTTGTAACCGGGACCAAGAGAAGAAGGGTTTTGACCTGGGGTCAAAGGTCCAGGTTAGCTGGGCACTTTGGACTATGGAAGACCAACAAACTCATCCGCCGGCAGTACTAGTGGCCATCCATATGTCAGGATATTCTGAATTTTGTGTCTGCCTGTACCTCTTGTGCTTAGAACAAAGCGATGAAGTCGAGACCTGCAGGCCTACTCTGTCCATTACCTATACCTGAGACTTATCGCAATATATTGCCATGGATTTTAGCACGGATCTACTATTCTCCAACAAGTGCACCGTCATATGGGTAGTGGTGGACCGCTTCTCCAAAATGTCTCATTTTGTGCCTTTGCTTGGTCTGCCTTCCACTGCTCAGCTGCCCGAGAGGTTTATTGAACACATTTTTCGTCTCCATGGCTTTCCCAAATATATTGTTTCAGACAGAGGAGTACAATTTATGTCAATTCAGGAAATCTCTTTGCAAGTTGATGGGCATATCATTGGACTTCTCTTCGTCCTATCACCTGTAATCCAATGGGCAGGTGGAGCAGATGAACCAAATTATGTCCAGGTATGTCTGCCACTTCACCAATGCCCATCATAATGGTTGGGTCAGTCTTCTGCCGTGGGCAGAGTTCTCTTACAATCAGAATGTTAGTGATTTCACTAAGACCTCCCCCCTTCCTCATTGTCTAAGGGCAGCAACTAGGGATTCCCTTGCCTGCCTCTAAAACTTCTGAGGTCCCTGTGGCAGCATCCTTGGTAGAGAACTTTGACAGGATATCAAGGGACCAAGATGAATCTTGAAAAATCAGTGGCGGTTTGCTGATTGCAAGCGAAGGATGCCGCCCAACTTTGCGCCTGGTGATAAATTTTGGCTCTCCTCAAAGAATATTAGGCTGAGGGTACAAACCGGCTCCACAGTTTTGGGGCTTATTTGAGGTACTAGAGAGAATCAACTCCGTTTGCTACAGGTTAAGACTCTCTGCGTATTCCTAACTCATTCCATGTATCCCTGCTCAAGCCTCTGGTACTCAATAGGTTTTCCAAAAAATCTAGACCAGTGTCTCCTCAGATCGATGTTGAGAACACCTTCGAGTTCAAGACTATTCTTGATGTCAAAAGGGTTAGGAATAAAACTTAATTTTTGGTAGATTGGAGGGGCTATGGAGAGGTGATAGGAGCCCTCAGAATAAATCAACTTCCTACGCCTTATTCAGAAATTTTTTCACAGAACTAATGGGAGGAGAGGGGGGCTTAGAGAGGGGGGTACTGTTACGTCTGGCAGCCGTGGGTGTCATCCTCCTTCCTGAGTCTGCTTCTGTTTGTTCCAGCATCAGCAGGGTTACTGTGTCTGGCTACTTAATCCAGCTGGAGGTGATGTTCAATTATCCTCCTATTTAACCGCCCAGACATTTCCCAGGGTGCTTGGTCTTGTTTTGTAATCCCTTGCATGACTGCATGTGAGCTGATGCTGCAGATACCCTGTCTGCATCAAGTTCCTTTTGTGTGCTTTGCTGGATGCTTTTGTGTCTCTGTTTGTATCCAGCTTTTTGTGTGTTCTGCTGCTGATCACTGCAGACCTTTTGCTATCTATCCTCTGTGCCTGTTACCTGTATAGGATAGTGTCCTGCTCTTACCTTACGTTCACTCCTCACTCCTCCATATCTGCTCGGCTCGGTGCAATTGACTCTGGTTCCTGTCTTCATCAGGTAGGTAGGGAAGACTAGGAGTCAGGGATAGGAAAGGTGGCCTGGACCTCTCCATCTTCAGGGGTATCCCCAGGAGATGGACATATAGCCGATATATAGAGAGGTCCATCCCCACCCTTTGTGCCAAGCTCCAGCTATTGCGCAGTTTCCGTCTCGGAGTCAGCTGTCCGTTCTGCCAGGTGGTAACACTTGGCAAGATGACAGTGGACCCACAACCACATCGTAACACTGGGTCACCAAGGCCTCTTCTGAATGGGCTAAACAACTACACTGAGGTATTCTTTCCAGATCTTGTTTGGAAGAATTAGAAGAGATCGCACAGCTGATAGCTCAAGTGGGTAAGCTTTATATTCAAAACTTCTTTTGATACAGAGTGTGGGGGGCACATCCCGAACTCATTGGCCTCTGTCCTGTGAGCCTATGGACTTGAGCTTGCGCTGCTTACAGGACGCATTAGGTGCTCTTTAATGGAGACATACCATGTGAAAATGCCGTCCTGTTATAGTCATCTTTCGGAGGACATACTGATTTCCATTTGTCGTGATTTTTTTTTCTCTGAAGGTAAACAGAAAACATGTGAATTAACTTTCGCTAGCTCTTCTAGAGACAAAAAAAAAAATTCTAGTGATTACTTTTTATCCTCACAATGAGATCTTCAACCTGTTAACCATCATAAAGCAAAGAATAAACAAAACTCGCAAGTCAAAAAAAAAACACCTTTTGATACAGCCAGGCTTTTAGCATGTGCATCGAAGGCTTCAGTAATTACACCCCAAACTTTGTGGCTTACATCTTGGGACGCAGGTGCCCCCAGGAAGTCCGTAACAAGTCTTCTTTTTGTTGGCTCAAAACTTTTCAGAGCCAGACTTGATGAAGCCATATCAGAGGTTACTGGTGGTAAGAGTTCTCACTTACCTCAGAATAGACCCAGACGTATAAAAAAGTTGCAAAACAAGAGGCCACATTTTCGCTCCTTTTGACGTTCCAGTCCCCGAACTTGGTACTAAAAAGATCATGCAGGAACAGAAGTAAAGGCCCTCATTTAAACAAAGACATATTTGCATCCCCATTCTCAGACCTCCAAGGAATCTTCCACTAAATCTGCCACATGAAGGGTGGCCCCATCTGAGCCGTCCATTTTCGGGGGCCGATTATCCCTATTTAGGGAAACTTCATTCAACACGGTTCAAGCCTCTATACTATTGCCAACTCCAAAACTACTACTTCTCCAGAAACACATACATTCTCTGCAGCACTGCATGAGAGTACGGAGGCTGATTGTTTCCTCCCTCAAGGCGATTCCTTTCAGCCAATTTCACTCTCGGTCTATCCAGTGGATCATTCTCTTGAAGTGGGACAAGTCTATGGGCTCTCTGAATTGGCGTTCCCTTCTTTGGTGGCTAAACTTCCCACGGATCCATCTGGAATGCTTCTTTCTCATCCTCCAAAAGCAAGTACTCACCACAGATGCCAACCTATCTAGCTGGGGGTACTCTGAAGAATCTTTCTGTGCAAGGCATTTGGCCCAGAAAGTAGGCCACACAATAAAAGTGTTGAAACTTTGGGCCATATTCCTGTCCCTACATCTCTTCGCACTCCAACTGACAGCTTCAATTTCGAATCCAAACCTACGATGTGACGGTTGTCGCATACATGAATCATCAAGGCAGGACTCACAGCATCAAAGTCATGGGGGAAGTGGCAAAGATCTTGACTTGGGCCGAAGATCACCTTTCAGCGCTCTCGGCAGTCCACATACCGGGCATAAACAATTGGATAGCCAACTTCCTCAACAGAGAGACAGTCAACCCTGGAGGATGGGAAAAAGATTCCAAAGTCTTTCGAGCACTTTGTTGATGGTGGTGCCAATGACCAACAACAAAGATTTTCTATTTACAGGGAGGTCTCTTCCACTCAAATTTGTCTAAGCTTTGTTAAAAGTTGTAGTAGTTGAAACCGCGGTCTTGAGAGCCTGTGGATTTTTGGAACCTGTCATTCAAACCATGATGAAGGCTAATGAACCCTCCTCTTCTGGGGTTTATCATCCCGTTTGGAAAAATTTAGCTTGCTGGCATGAGCAACACAATTTCCATCCTATGTGTTTTTCTCCCGCATCTTGTTATTCCTACAGGAGACTCTTTCCTATTATTTTCCCCACCCCCAAGGAACTGCTCTGGAACATTCCATGGTCTTAAGCTGTGTCCACCAATCATACAGATGAGAGAACAAGATTTTTGTTCTTACCATAAAATCTCTTTCTCATCTCGTTCATTGGGGCCGCAGCACCCACCTGATCTGTTATTAGTATTTTTACTGATATTTTCATCCTTGTCGGAGTGGTTTTCTTTGCATTTGCACATGGTGCTGCAGAGAGTCAAGCCTTTAAATAATGTTGTTTGTCATGTTCTCCGACTGACTCTTGTGTATCCTACTTGGCTGCTTGCATAAAAATGGGTTAGCATGGTGAATGCTGGAGGGGTATAACTAGTAGGAAGCGTTAATAACTTTTTGTGTCAGCCTCCTTGTGACACTAGCTATACCCACAGTCTTCAGCTATGTCCCGAAGATACAGAGTGAGATTTTATGGTGAGTACAAAAACTTGTTTTTTAAAACTTTTTACGCAATTGTAAATCAACTTTTCACAGTTGGAAAACAACTTAATTTTTTTTTCTACGCAGTCCTCTTCTTCCATTCTTCAGAATATTCCACTTTAAAGGGTTATTCCAATTATATCAAATTATTGTCTATCTGCAGGATTGGGGATAACTGTGTGATCGGTGGGGTTCGATTACCTATTGCCAGAACAGGGGTGCTGTGTGCCTTTTTTGGAACTGGCAATGAACATGCGTGTGTGCCAGCGATCAGAGCAACACCAAGTAGTTATCACATAACTTGATATTGAACATTCCTTTAATCTCATAGTGATAGACCCATTTTATGCCCTAACGGCAAACCAGGTTTTCAGTTTTTTTTTAATTGTTCCTTTCCTAGAGCTATAAAGTTTTACTTTTTCCATTCCATTCTATCAGCCTTTTACATGCAATAGTTGCATTCACAGCACCATGTAAAGGGTTAAACAGCGAGGATTGGTGGTTTCTCTGTCTACCGCTGTTAGGGCTGGTGCCAGGCTGTCATAAGACAAGTTGGTATTTTGATGCAGTGCAGTTAAAAGGCGCATGCATCAGAATGAAGCCCATAAGTGACCAACATAAATAGGTGTATGGGCGGTCACTAAGGCGCTAAATTGCAGCTTTGTGCTTTAAAAAATGTCTGCGGTCACTAAGGGGTTAAAGTGCAGGTATGTGCTGCTAACAGTAAAAGTAAAAGTCATGCAAGTAAAGTAACTGCTGCAAAGTGCAAGAACTCTCTCTCCCTGCCAATAAAAGTGTCAAATTGTTTGCACCAACTAAGTCTGCTGCCTGTCGTAACTTCCCACCATCTACACCATCCGCACTGAGGTACCACACTATACACTCCAGAGGCCAGGACTACTACCCCCATTTTTGTTTAGTTTTCCAAAACTTTATATTTTTTGCTCTGAACTGGTCCCTACTCGTACATGAACTGGCATCACAACAGCCACCTTCTTACCTTGCCCGACTCTGCGGGCAGCCCACAGTGAAAACTGCTAAGATAGTCCCAAACCTACTCTACCACCTTTACATCGTCCTCAGGGGGAACAACAATCAGGACTATTGTGTCTTTTTTGAATAATAAATTATTTAAATATTATTTATATATTTTAGGGGACATTACCTATGGGTATTTTTTACCATTGTTTTGGGGTTTGTTTTTATGGCGTTCACTATTCGGTTCAAAAAACGTGATAATTTTCTTATCTGGGTCAGCAAGATTACTGCCATACCAAGTTTATAGAGATTATTACATTTTTTTTACTGCTTCTGCGCAATAAAAGCACATTTTTTAAAGAAACTGCATTCTAACATTTTTATTTTTCTGGTACAGGTGACTTTTGGATTGTTTTCTGTTTCTGTTGCTTTTGTGTCTTTTGGGAGGCGAACAACAGAAAAATATCAAAAATGATGTTAACGATTTGTGATAAATAACAACTTACTTTCATTGTCTAGGTCATTTTGAACGTGGTAATACCTATTATGAGCTACTTTAAAAAAAAATTTCTTTGGTATTTTATTAATTTAAAAAGGGTTTTTGTGGGGAAAAATGCCTATTTTTTAATTGGATTTTTCCCCCTTAAATTAAACTTTATTACATTTTTTACGCTATTTTTTGAGTCCCTACAGGGGACTTGAAGAGGCGATCGCTTGATCGCTAGGATAGTACACTGCATTACTTTTGTAGTGCATTCTACAATGCCTATGACAGCAGCCTATTAGACTCTGCTGAAGGCAGAGTTACATGGAAAACGTGGAGGCTTTTGTCAGGCTTCCAGCTACAATAGGAACCCATTGGTTCTTAGAGATGAGCGAGCATACTCGCTAAGGCAAACTACTCGAGCGAGTAGTGCCTTATTCGAGTATCTGCCCGCTCGTCTCTAAAGATTCGGCTGCTGGCGGTGGGCGGAGAGCGCCGGGGAGAGCGGGGAGGAACGGGGGGGGGGGGGGGGGGGGGAGATCTCTCTCTCATTGTCTCCCCCCCACTCCCCCATGCTCAGTGAGAGAGAGATCGCCCCCCCCCCCCCCCCCCCCCCGTTCCTCCCCGCTCTCCCCTGGCGCTTCTTGCCCACCGCCGGCAGCCGAATCTTTAGAGACGAGCGGGCAGGTACTCGAATAAGGCACTACACGCTTGGGTAGTTTGCCTTAGCGAGTATGCTCGTTCATCTCTAGTTCTTAGTAATCACACTACAGGGTGCCGATGGGTAACAGAAGGATCTCATCCGCGTGCCATCTGCTTACATGCTGCAGTTGCTACTGATTGTGGCATCTGAGGTTTCCTCGCAGGTGGTGGTTAGAGCAGTTAGTACTCAGCTAAACCACCACCTTAAAATGATGTATGAGCAGGTTTAAAGCCCATTAGTGAGGTCAGTAAAAAGCCGTATTGGCCGTCACTAATGGGTTAAGGTACCTTTTACTTAAGACAACTATCACAGGAATTCTCAGTAGTGGAAACAGCGAATTCTGGCGATAATTGTCCTCTGTGCACGCGGCCGCCGACAGGGCACTGAGCGAGAACTCTCTGACCTGTCGGAGTCACTTAGTTTTTAGTAGAACTAAAAATCATGCGACTGTCGGGCCGTGTAAACGGGAGCCGCTCATTGTTTGAGAGACCGCTGGTTACTGTGAATGGAGGCTGGTGAGCGGGTCGGAACAGTCCCCAGCTGCTCCACCTCTGTTCACTTGAATGACTGTCTCTCCTGTGTAAAGCACTGAAACAATAGTTTGGAGACAGTCAGTTGGACGGCTGTCCCTTATTCTGTGCATGCGGAGTAATTCTGAACCTTGGGACAGTTGTGGGCAATCTAACAGTATTTGGTGTATCACAAACTATATGTACGCAGCAGTTAGACATGATACGTCTACGCTTTTCTACCTACAGGAAGCACCTCATTAATGTGGCTAGCGTCCAGCCCTACACAAGGTTGAGACAGATCATCTTTTGTTAAGAATATTAGACAATGAGAAAAACCAAGCTATCAAAATGAACAACACGTTAAAGCACTGGCGGGAAGCCGCCACCCTGATATTAACCGCCGGATGCCAACATTTAAGCGCCATACCAAAATCCACACCCCAGGGTCCCTGGCACAATAAACAGAAGAAATCCAGCTTCAATTATGAGGTTCTTTTGCTGCAACGCAGTCAGAATAGCGGTTTCTATTCCAACACGTTTGTGTTTCCTGGGGGACTCGCTGAACCTTCCGATTTCTCCAGCGATTGGGTGAAAGTGTTTGAGAGACATGCCCAGAAGCCTAACTTTGGTCTTGGGGTGGTGAAGCAGCCTCCTTACACTAGGCCTCCCATGTTCATCACTGACAGAACAAAGTTTGGCTCTCCGATCCCTGGTGAGGTGGCCTTCCGGATCTGCGCTATAAGGGAGACCTTTGAAGAATCTGGTATTTTATTGGTGGTTCCTGAAAATTCCAGTATCGAGGACAACCAGAATTTCATGGCTGCTTATGAACAGGATGGAAAAGCGATAGCTAGGTGGAGAGAGGAGGTTCAGAGTGATCCCTTGCAGTTCATCGAAATGTGTAAAGAGCTCCGATGTGTCCCTAACATCTGGGCCCTTCAGGAATGGGCCAACTGGCTGACCCCCGTGCCCCCGAAAAATGTAACGCACGGGCGCTGTGACGTGGCTTTCTTCATCTGCTGCTTGCCAAGAAAGCCACTCACTGTGGAGGACCAGAAAGAAATGACCACCTTTCAAGTGAGTGCCCACAGGTACACAGGTGTTGTCTGCTTAATATAATAGAGCTCATTTAGTTATTGCAGGGGACTTGCCGATGGGGAGTTGTGTCTGCCCCGACTTGTGACTCTGAAGGACCATAGGGACATACTCTCTGAAATACATGTCAAGTGATGACAATTGTCACCATCAATGACCATACATAGAAGAATGTAAGTATTCCACCAGCAGAATACCGAGTACAGCTCTGGAGTATAATACAGGATGTAAATCAAGATCCGTACAGGATAGATAATGTATATGTGGTTATAGTAATAATATATGTATTCTATTATATCATCTTTTCATATGTTTCTCACATCAGCCTAGGCTAATACGTGTGTGTATATATATATATATATATATATATATATTTATTTACATTGTGGCAAGGGGGGTACTCTTGCCTCGGGATCGCTGACCTCTCATACCAGAAATGGCGCACCACACGGGTAAGCACAGCTCAGGAATAGCGTATCTATTTGTCTGGCTCCTGCCAGCGTTTATTTTACAGCACGTCACAGGACAGCAAATCACACAATGTCCATAATATCAGTAAGAACCCCAACTTGGGTGGGAGTCCAGGGGCATCATCCCTGTTGGACTCTTGCCTTTTCAGGCCACCAGTCTGCAGCACCTTTCTATGCTGCGCTGGTCCTCTCTCTCTGTCTTTGGCAGGAACCGTTTTTCATCTGGTTCCTGCTCCACCCCTTGGTTAACCCTTGCACCAGAAGTCCTGTCTCTGGCCCTCTACAGGCCCTTCTGTGTACTGCACTGCTACATACCCACCCCCTTTGATATAGGCCGTAGGCTGTATTACCTCTTCTTCTTGGCCCTCCAGGGTCAAAGCTCCAGGCTAGGGGGTCTCTTTCTAGTCTTACTTGTTTGACAAGTTCTCTCTTCTTGTCTTCACTCGGCTCATCACAACCTTGCCGATCTCTGTCAAACAGTGCTCTCACAGCTTGCAAGTTGACTTCCAAGTGCAAGTTCGTATCCTCTGTGGCTTGTAACTTATCGTCAGGTTTGACTACCTGAACCTTCAATTCTTCTACTTGCTGTTCCAAGGCTTTAGTAGACTTTTCTAGTTCATGTACCGTCTTTTCACCATCATCCTTGGAGCTAACCAACTCCTCCACTTCAGTGTGGAATTGCTTGTGGTCTCTTGCCCTAACTAGCACTTTTTGAAGCTCAACTTCCATGTTGAATACTTTACATCGTACATCACGCATCTGTTCAACTGTTGTAGGTGCCTTTTTTTCAGTCTGCCCTTCAGTAGGGGCATGTGCATTTATTTCCATCTGTGTGCCTTCTACGACAGAGACACTTCCATTCATTTGCACAACTTCCTTATCCAGGACAGGAGTAATTTCTGAGGCCTTTTCCCCAGTCTTTGCTACCTTCGTGGCCTTCTCTGCTTCAGCAGTTTCACCTTCTGCCTTCTCTTTGGTAACTTGAACTTCAGAGGATTGCTTACCTCTCATCTGTAGCTCAGCTCTCACTTTCTCAATACCTTTCACAATTTTTATCTCTTTTTTAGAATTCAACAGGGTCTTCTTTTTTCCACTTGTCTGGACTGGGCCCTAGACCTCTCTAGTCTCTGAACCTTATTTTCAGCAATATGAGCCTTTGACTCCCTGAGCTTAACCTATACACTTAACTTCTTAGCGGACCTTTGCAATACCACTTGTTCTTCTGACACCACGTTCAGGGTGTGCGTCAAGGTTAGCACTTCGGTCTCTTTCTTAATCTTCTCCAACAAGGTCTCCATTCCTTCTACCGATTGTTGGAACACACCTTTTAGCTTTTTCCGTATCAGGGTTCTCTTCTCAGCATCTGTCTTAGCGCTAATCCAGTCTTGCATTTCAGTGCGCACCCGCTTGTTAAGCTTTTCTTTTGTAACTTTAGGAAACACTGACTTCCCCTCAGTAAGCCACTGTTCACACATCTTCTGTCTCTTCTCCCAGTTGGACACCATCTGACATTGGTAACTAGACTCCACACTAATGTCTTCTACTTCCTGCTGAAGACTCACTGTAAACTTCTCAAGTTCATCATAGACATCAGTTTGAAGACAAAACAGCTGATTTATCGCTTTCACCTCTTTTAGGATTTCACCGTCTTGCTCTTCAACCGTGACCCAGCATGCAGGGTTCTCATACAGTTTCTCTTTCATCTCTGACATCATTTTCAGGGTGTGTGTTAAAGTTAATACTTCGGTCCCTTTTCCTACAGACCTTTTCTTCAGCATGTTCACATTCAGTGACATATCTTGCAGACCTGATTTTCTTCTCTGTAAGCTGCTGTTCACATATTTGCTGCGTCTTTCTTAGTTTGGACACAAGCTCCCTTTGGAAACCAAGCTGCACAGAAGCATCTTCTAACTCTTGCTGAAGATGTACTTTAACCTTCTCAAGCTTATCACAGGCAGCTGTCTTCTCTTCATACTGCTGCCATGTAGCTTCTAACTCCTCTTGTATTTCTCTTTTCTTCTCTTCCACAGAATCCAAGCACACAGCACTCTTCTCCAGTCTATATTTTAGGTCAGACACCTCAGCCTGAAGTGTTGCAATCTGCTTTGACAGGTTTCTCTTAGCTTCTGCATCTTCCTCTAACTGCTTGAGGAACACATCTCTCTCATCTTGCATTATCTTCAGGTGTGCACTAAGACCAAGCCTCTGCAGCGTCTCTTCTTGCACCTGCCTCTGAGACTCTTCAGCCTGAGCTTCCAGCTTCACCTGCTCAGACAACGCTGTCTGCACACTGTCACTTTCAGTGACTTTTACTTGTAGCTCTTGGAGCTGCATTTCCACTGTATTTCTCTTGCACTCATATGCACACTTGTCTTCCAACAACCCCTTCACCTTTTGGGTCAGCTCAAGACACTCACTTTTCAATGTTTCTTTCACTTTTTCAATTTGCTTCAACTGCTTGGACAGTTTCCCCACAACCATAGCTTGACTCAGTTCCAGCTCCTGGATTTGGGCTCCATGTATTTCAGCTTTCTCACCCAAGCTCATCTGTAGCTGGGACACCAGTCTCTCATGCAGTGCTTCCTGGTTTTCTTTGTCATCTAGTAAGTCTTTCAAGATCTCTGCTTGCTTCTCTGCCTGACTGCAAGCAGCTTTCTCTAGTTCCAGCTTTTCCTTAAGCTGACTTATCTGGCACTCCAAGTTACCATTTTTCTTTGCCAACTGCATTTTCAACTCTGCGACCTGATTCTGCAAACCTGTAGTTTGATTACGTACATCTGTATAAGCTCTTTCTAACTCACAACACGTCATCTTCAACTCTTGGGTTTTCATTTGCAGTTTCTTACAGTCCTGTTCATACCGCACAGATTGTGCCTCCAGACATACTCTGGGATCAGCCTCATCTCTGGCTACCTCTCTGAGGTCTTGTATCTCTTCATGAGCTATTGAAAGATATCCCTCATACTTCTTTTTCTTACTTCTCATCTCTTCTAAGCTCTGTTCACACTGAACATTCTTCTGTTCCAGCAACACCCGGTGATCAGCTTCCTCCTTAGCCAATCTCTCAAGATGCTCATTCTCCTTTAAGAGAGCTGCACTCTTTGCTTTCAGCTGCTCAACTTCTTGAAGAATACTTTCTTTTAGGAATTTATCTGTTTGTTCCTCTGCTAGCAACCTTTGCCTCTTGGCCTCTTCTCCAAGCAGACACAAGATAGTCCTTTCTTTTTCAAACTGTGCATCAAGTCTTTCATTAGCAGTTTGACATGCTTCTTCCAGAAACTTTATATACGCTTGCCTTAGTGCAAATCCCTCCTGAATTTTAACCAAGCGTACTCTTGCTGCCTCACCCTGAATCTCAGGATCTGCACTGACAACCTCACTTGTCTCCCTAGCAGCAGCCTTTTTCTTCTTTTTTTGCAGATTTAGTACAATCTATCTTTTTCTCTCTGAAGGCATAGTACTACTCACTCCAGCAATTCTACTACTACACCCCCTATCTTCCCTATTACTTCCCCCTCTCACTAGAGGTATACTTGCACAGGCTCCCACATGGGCGTTGGCTGCACTTATTGCACCCTGTTCACATCCTGACTTCATTTGGGAAACATATCTACACATGTTAGGCACAGAATAAATCCCACCATCCCCCACAGATGACATGCCGGGATTAATGGACTTTTCTTGCCCCACCCGGTTAGCAACACCGTTTTCAGACAACTCTTTCTTAAATGTCCGTGCACACTGTGTGGCTTTCATGGTATCACCGTGCACAGAAAACATATCATGTAACACATTATCCACAATACAATCAAGTTCATATCGCGCAGAACGCACAGTCTTTTTAGGAGTCTCACCACTCCATGGAATGTGATCACAGTCCTTTGGCGGGGACACCTCCCGTTGTGCCCTCAAAGCGCTGCAGTCAGCCTCCAACACCGACCAGTTGGGTTTTTCTGGCCACTTTGCCACTGGGCACCCGTACATACAGAAGTCCATCTAAAAACACTCCCAGAATGGCTCTTTCTGGTTGCCTCCTGCACTGCCCTCCATCTTGACTGCCCAGTCCATAACACACAAACAAGTTCTCTAACTTGCGTTGCAGACATCTTCTGCTTGGTCATCTGTTGCCCTGCAAGGCAACCGCAGCCTTTGGCCTCCTGGCCCTTTAACAGCAGCTTCGGCCTCCTGGCCCTTTGAACACTGCACATCGCACACTCGGCCTCCTGGCCTTTTAAACGCTGCATACAGCAGGTATCGCACACTCGGCCTCCTGGTCCTTTAACTCTGCGTACAGCAGGACGGCTCCCAGCAAACATCCACCTGTTGCTCCTGCCGCTTTGTGCGCCACTCTAGATCTTGCCCGCATCCTCCACCATATGTGGCAAGGCGGGTACTCTTGCCTCGGGATCGCTGACCTCTCATACCAGAAATGGCACACCACATGGGTAAACACGGCTCAGGAATAGCGTATCTCTTTGTCTAGCTCCTGCCAGTGTTTATTTTACAGCACGTCACAGCACAGCAAATCACACAATGTCCATAATATCAGTAAGCACCCCAACTTGGGTAGGAGTCCAGGGGCGTCATCCCTGTCGGACTCTTGCCTTTCCAGGCCACCAGCCTCCGCTCTGCTTGGGTGAGTCCAGGGGCATCATCCCTGTCGGACTCTTGCCTTTTCAGGCCACCAGCCTGCAGCACCTTTTTATGCTGCGCTGGTCCTCTCTCTCTGTCTTTGGCAGGAACTGGTTTTTATCTGGTTCCTGCTCCACCCCTTGGTTAACCCTTGCACCAGAAATCCTGCCTCTGGCCCTCTACAGGCCCTTCTGTGTACTGCACTGCTACTATATATATATATATATATATAATCTTCTTTTTTAGTAAGTAGCAGCAGCTAAATGGTTAACTTGTTCATATTATAAACTAGAGTGTATTAGATTCTTGTAATTACCTCCCACAGGTCTTTCTCATGAGTAATTCTACATTCTGATAGGGTAAGCTTCTCATTTACAGATAACACTATGCTTCTGCACATTCCACTTTGGATACTCTACTAATATGTAAATTACCATATCCTTGTATTAACCAATCCTGCGTGAGCACAATAACCATTTTTGTATGCTCCTATTTTGTGATGTAACGCTTGTCTGTAAAAAGCTGTTGTGTTGCTTTGAATAACTTCTTGTAGTGACTGTGGATGTGGAACCACTGTGTCAACTACCAGGTAGGTGATGACCCAATCTAGCATGGCTGACAGCCAACCCTGGCGTAGGAGGTAAGATACCAGATGTACAAACCCCGTACAAAAATGAGAGCTGTGGAAAGTATCTAGCCCTGAACTGGTGTTTAGGACCGCTGCACAGTCACATAACCTTTCATGTCTTGAGGTCCAAATTAGTCCGTACCTGGGTGCACCAGGGAAACCAAGAACTAGACACTGAAACAGTTATCAGTTTCCTCAGATACGTAGAGATGAGCCACGGCAGGTAACAGGTGACTCTCTCTGTAAGGAGGCGTGCCGTACACTGAGCGTTTATTAATACGTAGACTTTTTTATACAGGAAAGGAATGGTTGATTAGTCACAGAGTTAATCTCATTGGGTTGGACAGAAATTATGAGTCATGCATTGTTCAGCAATCGTATCGCGTGAGAGTCCATGAAATGTCCTTCAAAATATCTGTTTATCTGGCGTCTCTGGTGCTTCCCTTGTGATTGAGATGGTCAGCACAGCCAGTTCCTTTGTTGAAAGCTGGAGGCGTGGGGGGCTTCTTCTGATAACAACTGTACATCAGGCACCCAGACTTGTTTTCTCGGAAGGACAGAAACAGATCATTAGACACTGTACCGTACCTTCTGCTCTAAACTAATTTCTGCTTTGAATTATTGTTTACTACACACAAGCTTATTTACATCTTATAATGCTCCATTTTGTATCTAGTGGCCATTTTGTATCTAGCGGCCATTTTGAGACAGATTCTTCCTTACTGTGAGCCTGTACCTTCTCACTGGTAACAGGGAGAAGGCAGACCCTACCTATAAGTGGGGCTGGCGTCCTGATAAGAACAACCCTGTGGTCTTCCTCTAGACTCTGACTGACCCTGACAGGACAGAACACCTACGAAACAAAAGACAGATCAATCCGGTATAGTACGGATTGAAATGAGGAACAGGCTGACAAGGATAAACAGAGAAGCAGACTCACAAGGATGACAGAGAGCAGGATACATGAATGGAGGAACAATGAAACCCAGAACACAGGATCATAGCAAAATAACTGCTGGAGCAGCGGCTAAGCATGAAGCTATGGAGCAGGTCTCACAACAACACTGAAGCACTGTCTGGAAGCCCCAAGTTAGCATTATTGAGTGGTGACTGGAAAGGTGCATCAGCTAAGCAGGAGACCCAGAAGCAATTAACCATAGGAGTGCTGAAAGAGAAAAAGTATAAGCTCAGGGAACAGGAAGAGCAGGATGACGCCCGCACCTATCAGACGCAGAGACAGAGGATTGTGTCTGAACAGTGCACCTAACACTTCTCAATAACTAAAAACTCAGTGAACACAGTGAACTCAGAGGGGTGAGACAACAATTCTGGTGCCCGAATAGGGATGAGTGGACTGGAACCACAGATCCAACTAACTGGCACTTTGGCTAGCAGACATGGCATTTGGGAAATCGCTGCTCATTGTACGTTCTGGTGCTGTGAGTTGGGTTGACTGGATTTACATAAAGGGTTTCTTCTTCTTTTGTAAATCTGCTCATCTATAAGACACAGAACCTTATGTGATTTCACTGTGTGTTTTCACTGTGTTTTGTTGCTTGATGAAAAGTTGCTGTTGGACATCAGATAGCTGTCATCATCATTGGTAGTGTTTGCCCTTGTTTCAAATCTCAATGGGGATTTGAAGGTTCTTTGAGATGAGAGATATTTTATAGCTATTAGGCTGAATAAATGTTTGTTCTCAGGGTTATTTTAACTACTTTGAGCATAATGTTGCTAAGTAGTTGACGGTGAAAGCCGGATCATAGGTGTCACTTTTTAGCCGTACATAATGGATAACATTAACTGTAAAATTGGTGATGATGATCATAAGATGCAGGAGAAATAGTGCAACGTGTAGAAGGTTAAAGGCATGTGCAGAAAATGAAGCAATTGATCGAAATTGCAGAATGTTGTCACACCGGCCGTTTAGACAAGCAGTTTCGGAAAAATGTGTCGGATGATAGTACGGGGACTTTGTCTGATAGACGATTGCTCAAATCTGCAGAGGCTTGGTGGAGAATGTCTAGGCAGGTGACAAAGGGAAAGCAGGTTGAAATTAAAGATGGCGATTGTTACATGTGTTTTGTGTGTAAGACAAAGAAAGTCAGCCCTTCTTCACCATCCAAGGGTTCAACCCTGGATGCATCACAAACGATGCCTCCCCCTATGGCTTTGCCCCCGTATAGACATGTTGGCATTGTAGCCAACAGAACCCTGCTTGCTATGATACGTGTCTAGTGTGTAGTGCTCCTAGACAGTGCCCGTTACCAGCACCCAGTCAGGCCACCCCCCTTGCTGTTCACCTCCTGTAGATGTGCTTTTATCTGGCATCCCAAAACTTGCACTGGTAGTACTGGCTGACACAACACCACCCCCATCCCTATTGCAGACAGTAACCCCTGTGGAGATTAGAACACCCATCTTCTGCACTCAGCCTAGGCTAATACGCTTATAAGTATACTAAGAAGGAAGTGTACTGGTTTGATATAAGCTTTGTGTAAATCTGTTACGCTTTGTGCACAAGGCTTCTCAATAACTAATTTGGCCCACACGGTGAACTCAGAGAGGCCCATTTGGGTCTGGCTACAGTATGTAGTAACTCCACCAGCAGAATAGTAAGCACAGCTCTGGAGTATAATACAGGATGTAACTCAGGATCAGTACAGGATAAGTAATGTATGTACACAGTGACTCCACCAGCAGAATCGTGAGTGCATCTCTGGAGTATAATACAGGATGTAACTCAGGATCAGTACAGGATAAGTAATGTATGTACATAGTGACTCCACCAGCAGAATAGTGAGTGCAGCTCTGAAGTATAATACAGGATGTAACTCAGGATCAGTACAGGATAAGTAATGTATGTACACAGTGACTTCACCAGCAGAATAGTGAGTGCAGCTCTGGAGTATAATACAGGATGTAAGTCAGGATCAATACAGGATAAGTAATGTATGTACATAGTGACTCCACCAGCAGAATAGTGAGTGCAGCTCTGAAGTATAATACAGGATGTAACTCAGGATCAGTACAGGATAAGTAATGTATGTACACAGTGACTCCACCAGCAGAATAGTGAGTGCAGCTCAGTAGTATAATACAGGATGTAACTCAGGAGCAGTACAGGATAAGTAATGTATGTACACAGTAACTCCACCGGCAGAATAGTGAGTGCAGCTCTGGAGTATAATACAGGATGTAACTCAGGATCAGTACAGGATAAGTAATGTATGTACACAGTGACTCCACCAGCAGAATAGTGAGTGCAGCTCTGGAGTATAATACAGGATGTAACTCAGGATCAGTACAGGATAAGTAATGTATGTATACAGTGACTCCATTAGCAGAATAGTGAGTGCAACTCTGGAGTATAATACAGACTGGGAACTGTTCCACATACCTGCTGACTGTGCAGGTATAGCAGACCTGTATATGGTCACTGTCAGGCATTTGACTACATACAGATGAGGCTTGTATTTAGCGATGTGAACATGTATAATACAGACTGGTCCATAATGGAGAAAATCTGTAATAACTTACATGTAGGGCAAGGTGACCCAAGAATGTAGTATATGGGGTGATATAAAATGGTGCTCAGGTTGGTTATCACTTTTTAAAGGTGTCTATATGCTTATATACACCCTCTTGTAGAAATGACATATAAGTTAGATGCTTTTTCCAGTTTCAGTAGTTCTGTGCTCCTGCTGTCCCCTAATCAGCTGCACTGCTGGGACTTGCAAAGGGAATGACTTACTTACAAAGAAACTGCGGCAAATGCAACTCCCTAATAGATAAAACTGCTATCAGGTCATCTGTGCGTCTTTGCATCCATTAATATATTGTTTTGTGATGTTTCAGTGGTGGACACCTAAGGAGGCTGTCAACGAATCTCAGAATAATGTCTCGATCCCCCCTACTCAGATCTATGAGTTGAGCAGATTGTGTAACTTCACGCACCTTGAGGATCTGCAGCGTTTCGCTCTCCATCGTGGTCTGGAAGGCTGTGAAAGGTTCTTCCCTGTCAGTATACACGCCAAGGATTGCATTGTGCAAACGCTGCCAGGTACGTGACTTTTGCGTGTGGGAATAAAGTTTTATAGGGAACCTGTCACCTCAAAACAGCCCCATAAACTAAGTTATGGTGCTATATAGGGACCCGCTCCTCCGCCGGTAAAGTCTGAATGCGGTCTGAAAATCCGACTCTTTAGGCCACCTGCACATGGGCGGATTTGCATTGCAAAATCCGGAGCGGGCGCCTGCCTCCGGATTCAACAGATAATGCCGCCCATAGCATGCTATGGTATAGCGCAATTTTCCTGCCTACGATTTCCTGCCTCTTAATCCGTTGGTGGGGGAGAAATTGCGGCATGCTGTGATTCTCTGTGGCTTCCATGTGGACGGCTTCCATTGGCTTCAATGGAAGTAATCCGCCCTGTGACCAATCCGCAATCAGCATTGTGGAAAGGTTGCGGGATCTGCGTCATCGCCTAGCGACGGTGCGGCGTCATCTGTACTGCGGGTTGGCCGACTCAGCCGGCACATCCGCATTGCAGATGAAGAGGGCGACAGGTAGGTCCACTGATGGGTCACCGGGTCGGATTCTGCTGTGAGATCCCTCATGCAGAATCCGATCCGCCCGTGTGCAGGCGGCCTTAGACTGCTGTGGGCACATTTCCATAGACGCCTATAGGAACGTGCGCAGCAGGAGAGGAGAGTTCGATTTTTCAGACTGTGTGGACTTCACTAGTAATTGGTGTGGGTGTGTATAAAAAAAATACACCCCCAGCCCCCCAATTCAGCAGCATAACATAGTTTATTGTTCTGAGGTGACAGGTCCCCTTTAATCACTATATAGCAAGGATGGCAAACTCATTTTTTACCGAGGGCTACATCAGTCACGCGACTTTGTAGCGCAGCTAAATCAAGATATCGCCATGAGAACACGCAGCGATATCACACAGGAATTGTAGGAACTCAGCTACGATATAGCTGCGATTGTCTTGCGGCGATATTGCCCGTGTGAAAAAGACTTGAAGGGAATGCTGGCCGATCATGTGCGTTCAGCGCTCCATTCATTTCCATGGGTTTGATGGAAATACCTGAGTAAGTGTCATTTGAGTATCTCCATGGCCCCATTGAAAGTGAAGGGACCACTAGTGTGCTTGCTGGACCAGCACTCAATTCAGTCTCCTCTTCACTGCTGTGGATGCAGCAACACCACAGTGAGGAGGATGGAGGACCAGGACCCTCGTTCTTGTGATTGTTGTGGGTCTCAGTGGTGAGGCCCCCACCAATCAGCAAATTATCCCCTATCCGGTGGAGACCCTGTGGATAGGGGATAACGTGTAGTACAACTCCTTTCACTAGTTCCTGGCTTTTTGTCTCCTTCTATACTGCAGAAGTACCGACGGCCCACACCGATGATGGCCTTCACCATCTTATGAGTAGCGGTGTAGGGGAAAGACCAGTGGGAGAAATGTTCATGATGTTTCTGTTTGTTCTCTTGCAGGAGATGAACTCTACCCCAATGATCCTGATGTCACTGGACAGACACACAAAATCTACTCTATAGACAGAACATTAGAAGAGGTTTGCCAAGATGGTGGGTCCCTCCACAGGATGATAGTCGTAAACAGGGTGCCACAGTTTTTTATAACTGCAGAGTTGAAATATAAACATGTCAAGCCGCAGTTACAGCAGCGAGATAACAACATAGAGCCCAAAGGCCAACTGTGAATAGCGGAAACAAAAATGTCAGAAAAAAATATATAATTAAAGGGGTTGTCCACTTGTAAACTACTGATACTCTATCCTCAGGATAGGGTAAGGTCCACCATGTGGGATCTCTATTGATCAGCTGTTCACCAGACTATTGCACTCATGCACTGCGCTAATTTCTGCAGGAAGTAGACACCTCCATTCCCACTGCAGTGGCCAGGCTGGGGAATACAGGCAAAGTTCTCATTCCCTTCAGTGGGAACTTTTCCTGTTATACCAAGCCTGGCCAGTTCAGAGAGATCAGATCTGTGTGCGTCCTGCAGAAATCAGCTTGGCCCACATACATGTCAGCCTGATAAACTGCTGATTGGCTATTATATGTCTTCAGGATCCCCCACCAATCTACTATTGCCAAGTTTACTATGGGGTATTCTGAGGATAGGCCATTAGTAGTTTACATGTGGAAAACCCCTTTAACAGTATCTGTAGTGTAAGTTCAGCCAAGCCAGACCTAGTAGGAAGGTGAATGCCATAAATTTCCAAGTTTGCCAGCTATTGATATCAAGTATGTAATTATGGAGAATATGGCGCCATGTTGATGGGCCAATTTGCTATTGTCTCCATCTATATCATAGCATGTGTTTACTAAAATGGTTTTTCACTACCGATCCCAGTAGTGAACAAATCCATATATATTGTAGCACAGCGGGGGTTAAAGAGCACGCCAAACGGTCACTTTTCTTCTGGTTTGGTTTATTTATACAGTCTTTAACAGAAACATAGACGACTAGGTCTCCAGAGAAATAATAAATGGTTGCAACAACAAAGGTCTCTTTTCAAGTTTAACCCTCCACAGTCCATAGGTGAAGCAGGTAAATCCTCAGCTGAGGAGACCATACAAGTCCGTAGGGTTGCACAGACCTGTGGATGTCCAGAGCGCAGCTGGTCCTTATGCCTTCAATATCTTCAGACTCTAGTCCAAGGGCAGGCGTACCCCAGGGGTCCTGCTGGAACCACGCAGTGCCTTGTCCACAGCGCCTCTCTGCTCACACTGGAAGTCACAGATTAACTGCAGCCTGAATCTCCCAGACACACACACCTCCCTCTACCTTCCACCTGTCTCCTTAAATGACATGCTGGACGGGTTGTAAGATCTGGCCTGGAGTAAAAGAGGACCGGACTACATCACAGAGGCTAATAACCTCTGTGACATATACCTTCCACTCCCGACCACACCTCTCACCCTGTTACAATATATAATATTAGGCATTAAATACTTTATATAAAACGATGTGTTTACGCTGAAAAATCCAACATAGATCCGCACCCCATTTCCTGACACCAATCCGAGGTCAAGCCTAAACTTTGCATTTACAGGTACCACGGATCCTCACATGGATGAGCCCTATTCTATTAGGTTAATCCATATGCGGATATCGCAACATAGTTTCTTCATGGAATCCATGTCAAGAAAAATTATACGATTTGATGCGCAATCAGTGTGGATTCTGCATCAAAATTCGCTGTATGAACACAACCTAATAAAGTACGTTTGCAGTTATTTTCATTGTTTTGCTTACATCTCAAGTTACAATCTTACTAGGTCCATTTTAAACGAGGGTATCACTGCCGCATGTCCCGACTGCAGGTATACAGACCCGAACTTTGATTGTCATGTACAACTGCATTAATGCATCCAGAATAAAATGAGAGTTTTAACCAGACTGCAGGTATCCTGACGTGAACTCTTAGCATCATATATGGCTGCATTTATGGATGTCTAATACGGACGAGCATGATGGCCAGAGTTCAGATCAGGATACCCACAATAGGGCTGGGACACTCATCTGTGTGATAGATGTAATATGCTTCTGTGAAACTGGCCTTAGCCTAAATACACCCAGCAGAAATGCTATGGATTTTCCGTGTGGATTCGCATATGGAAAATCCCCAGTGGATTATTGCACAAGCTCACAAATCCACTGTTAGTGAAATGAATATGACTCCTCTTTCTTTAGGATTTATGGATATTAAATAGTTATTCAATAAGCCTTGAGTGAATGACTAAAGCCAGAGCTCCAACTATATAGGTATGTGGCATTTAGACTGGCTGGTGTGTCAAACTGACATGTTCCTAGCTGTTCACATATGTACTCAAACATTCTCTGTAAACAATGTATGGTTTAGATTTACTGTAATCTTGTATTCTAAGAAGTTAGGCACATCTAATTGTTTCTGCAGCTGCGTGCGTTTGGTTGGCATTTTAGATGTTAAATTCCTTATCTTGCATATTCATATTTTTTTTATGCTTCTTTGACCAGTGGTAATAGATATATTATAATAGATTTGAATTATGGTAATTGAAGCATGTGCCCCTATAAAAACTGCTGCCTGTCAATCAATAAACAGATTACTTTGGATCACATCCCTAGCTGTGTGATTTGACATTAATCTCCTGAGCTCAATTTATCCAAACTAAGAATTTGGACCCTAAAAGCATAATGTACAGCAAATATAATTGTTTGCACTAACACCACTGTGGATTTTTAATTACACAGGATGTCTATTGCAGTTGTGGATCGTAAACTCAGATTTGGGGTGAAATCTCTGTTAATATTCACATGAAATATGTGTCACTTGCAGATTTTGCAGTAAGCTCACCTACTCACCATCTGGAGCTGCACTGGGCTGCTTTTACAAGGGGTGCAACTTCACCCCACAAAGAAATCCACTGAAAACTGCACAAGTCCTACATGTGGATTTAGATTTGTCGCAAGATAGCTGCAGATTTCGCCCTTAGCAAAGCAAGCAGCACATCTGCTTTAAAATCCACAAATTAGATTTATTTGTGGCATAAAATTATGCCCCGTGTGAAGACACCCTTAAAGGGGTTGTTTGAAATGTACTTCCTATGGATCTCTGCAAATCGAAGTCCCACAACTACGACCAACTTTGTGTAAACAGTGCAAGATGCTCAATGAAAACAGGGAGCTTTATTATTAGCACTTCCAAGCCAGTGAAAACCATGAGACAGGAGGAATCCACTCACTATGTATACAGGAAGATCATCTTCTCTATGGGGATGACCGATCATTAGTCCCCATACAGGCATCATTCATTGGCTGTGCAGCCCACCAATGAGTAGTTTTATGCTCACCTAAATGACACAATCAGCCAATGAACAAAGGTTTGCTCATATGTCAGCAGGGCAGTCATCCTTCTACAACCCCAGTAATTAGCCCCCATAAAAGGACCTTTTACTTTATTACTGCTAATGCAATGTATTTGGGGGTCCTACTCTCCTCTTTTTTCAGGAGATACCCGAGAAGCTATGGATTTGTTTACCATGTGGCTTTCCATTGCAGTCGCCTTCTTGCACAGGCCTGATAGTTTGGTGGTAATAGTATATTTCATAAGTTCTACAGTATGAGCTGATTTTCCACTGTAACAAGTTGAATATTTCCATGTGTGCATGTAAAATGAAAGTTTTATTCTTCTTACACACAAACCTTAAGGCCGCCTGCACACGGCTGGGTTGGATTCCGCATGCGGGATCCCACAGCGGAATCCGACCCAATGCCCAGTCGGTGACCCCTGCGGACCCCCTACGTACCTGTCTACCGTCCTCTTTTTTTGTAATGCAATGCTGATTGCAGAATGGTCGTGGGGTGGAAGACTATGCTATTTCTCCCCCACGAGTGGAAAATTGTAATCAATTTCCGCTCGTGGGCAGGAAGTCACGTTTTACCACAGCATGCTATGGTCGGCATTTGCTGCTGAATCCGGAGGCGGTCATCTTCAATGCAGAACCTCCTGTGTGCAGGCAGCCTTAATTAACAAAAAAAGAAAATCTACAACAACTTGGAGTTTCGTTAGATGTGTGTAATTAGTCGCCGTTTTCTGCCCTTTTTTATAGCTGATGGTCATTTTAATTCCCACAACAGACAAATCCCCCATGAGACATTTATGAAATGTCCAGCAGATATGCCATAAATGTGTTTGATAGGAATACCTATTAAGGCTGGGTGCAAACTTGCCACATTGCCACCAGGAGGCACCACACTGGATCTAATTTAATCAAGTTAAAAATTAGACATGTTCTGGATTGCTTGAATTAAAGGGGTATTCAGGAGTCAGGGCTGGCTGCCCATCACATTTACTAGAATTTATGGCAGTAACTGGTGTGAGTTATAGCCCAAGTCTATGTGCAATGGCCCAGAGTTAACGGGGCCCCTCTATAAATATGAATGTGTTTGTTTTGTGCTTTTGTATTGTCAGTGTTTTCTATGTGTGTGAATTTGATGTGTATTGTACCTCTGCAGCACCGAATGGGTTAATGTCTGGGTGATGTCTGGAAAATGTATCTTGTTGTGTGTCGAGTGGTCTTGTTTCATATATGTGTATGCAAGGATGCTGTGCAAGTGAGTCTACGTCTGAGTCCAAGCCTGAGCTTAAGTCTAACAGCAGTCTGGAGAATTAAGAGACTTCTAGAGAGTGGGAGAACTTGTGCTTTATCCTACGAGGAACCCTAGGATGGAAGGGGCTGAGCGATGGCCTGATGTGTGCCCTGGGCCCTATTCACCTAGGTCTCCCTGCTATTAATATGGAGGACTGAGAGAGTGAGGGGAACCACCAGGCAGCGCTGAGTGCTACCTCTAAATGTTAGTGTTGACCGGTAGAGAGCTGGAGAGAGAAAGAGTGGTCGGGAGCAGAACCCCACAGATAACTGGGACTGTGTACTCATCTGATGTCCTGTGAATCCTCCCTGTCACACCACTATTCTGTGTGCACCGGTGATATGCTGTCTGATGTAAAGTTGATGGACTGTTAGTCGTTCTTACAAGTAAACAAGCTCTTCCGACTGTTCCTGGTTTTGCTCATAACGTTATCCCTGAGTGTGGACTACTTTATTTTCATCTACTGGATTCACTGCAGAGGACGGAACGGTGGCGTCACGAGTGACAAAAAGGACTTAAGGTAAACTGCGTATTGGGTTACCTTGTAAAACTCCCCCATCAGTAACTTGGTCAGGTCCCGTGCTACCCCCATGGGAGGAGATTGTAGAGCCCAATGAAAAGGCCTCAATCTACCTTGCTATCTCCTCGGCTGTGGGTCTGCTCCTCGGATGCTGAATATGTGAACTTTTAGCTGGTTTAGATTTCTAATTTGACAAACATTCTGAAATCCCCCAGTAACCTTGGTATTTCCTGTATATAGTTATACATGTACAGCTGGTATAAGAGGGGAGAAAAACCATGATGTATGTTGAACACAATCTTGTTTCCCTGCAATTTCTACTGATTTTCCTTCCAAATATTCAGACATTTCTGTAAAGTAGATTGCAAGGCCTAAAAGAAGAAGAAGGATCTGTGATTGGCTTTTGCTTACTCCATCGTGTAGCCAGACAGCTGACTAAATACTATAATTTTCTTTAAGTGTTTAAAAATAAATAAGCAGAATAATTTGCAATTTATACAAGTGCTGTGTCAATGATTCACCGAGCTGCTCGTATTAAGCCTTAATATGGAACGGCGAGAATATACATATAGCGATACACTTCGCTAACAAAACTTGGTGCCGAAACCCAGGAAAAGGCAGAATAACTTCATCCACTGGACACTTAAACTATGTTCCTACACTGGGACTGACAGATTAATTGGATCCACAGGTGAGAACCTTATTCTTACATTTATAGCTGTTCCTCCCTGTGCAGTGACAGTAGCCCGGAGGACAGAAAAGGTCACTACTGTTGTATTTGTGCCTTATCCAAAGAACCAGACAGAAGGTATATACTTGCTATTATTTGCATAAATGTAAGTTCTGTGATTGTTTGAAGTGAATGATTGTCAAATTGTGGAATGGTGTTACTGTTGTGTATGTAGTGTGATAATGACACAAAGGGTAATTAAGGTGTTGTTTGAATCACTTGTCCCCTAATCAGTAAATGTAAGATCTGGTTGTTAGCTGTGGAGATTGGTGATAGCAGAGTAATTAAGTGAATTACTAGGACTGCAGTGTTGTCTTTGAGAGGAAGCCATAAACCCCATCTGCTAACCCTTACTGTCCGGAAGTGCTTGGTTTGGGTGATGATGGTTATTGTACTGACTGAGGATTCTGGGATCTAAACTAGAAATAATTTTGCTGATTATACTTGGAAGTTTGTTTATTGCCCTCATGATAGGGGTTATATGAAAGACTATTATTGACTAGTGTAATGGAAACACTACCATACACTTCCCATAGAAAAGTGCGCCGGCATTAAGTCTTTCCCAATTCCGACAGATAAATCAGGGCCAGCATTAGAGATGAGCGAGCATACTCGCTAAGGACAATTGCTTGATCGAGCATTGTCCTTAGCGAGTATCTCCCCACTCGGCAGAGAAGGTTCGGGTGCCGGCACGGGTGACAGGTCAGTTGCGGCAGTCAGCAGGGAGGAGCAGGGGGGGGGGGGAGAGAGGGAGAGAGAGATCTCCCCTCCGTTCCTCCCCGCTCTCCCCTGCCGCTCCCCGCCCACCGCTGGCAGCCGAATCTTTGCTCCTGAGCGGGCAGGTACTCACTGAGGCCAATGCTCAATCGAGCAATTGCCCTTAGCGAGTATACTCGCTCATCTCTAGCCAGCATCCTTATTTTCAAAAATCACCCAAGTGGGACAAAATTCAATCCTATTTACTCAAGAGCCTAAAAAAGTCTTCTAGCACTTTGAAAACATCAGATTCAGAGGACAGAGTAGTCTCCCACAGTCCAAGCTCTGCAACAGCTACTACCACTACTCCAGTCACTTCCTCTATGCCTCTAACTCTAACCTATTATCCAGGTGCCCCTTGGTTATCCCGCTACAAAGGAGAATTGCATAGCCTGAGAGAGAACCACAGCAAGATGTTTGCTATGTTAAAACTGTATCCCCTAGCCACAGAACAGAAAGTAGAAATATTGATATGACAGAAGGTGTAGCCGCAAGAGAAGTTAATACCTGACCTGGATCTCAGAGAAGAGCTGTAGAGCAGATATTTCAGAAACTCCAAAATATTTTTGAAACCTGTACTGCTTCAGAAGTGAAAAAGCGATTTTTTTTTTATAGGAAGCAGCACTCAGGGACATCCCTTCGGGACTATGCCCTATCTTTTCAGGAAGGAATGAAAGCCATAATTCATTCTCATCCATAAGAAACCGATACTGCTGACATAACATTACGGGAGCAATTTATTGAAGGGGTAATCACCAAAGACCTCCGGAGGCAATTGAGAATGTTAGCAGTCCAATTCGCAGTTGACAGTTTCCTAAATTTCAAAGAGTTAATCATTTGGGTGATGCGTACAAAACCTACAGAGATAGAGTCTCCTAACACCTATAAAGATCTCCTGGGAGAAGTCAAATCCCTACGACGCGCCAAAACACAAACTTCATTCCAGACCACACAAGCAACTGATTCTGAAGAGAATGACGTTCCACAGAGCAGGAACATGGAAACAATACAGAAACAACTGGTGGACATGGCATGGGGTGTGGCGACTCTGTGTGAACGGATGGGGGAATTGGAGAGGCATGTTTCCGATTCTGGTTCAATCATCCGAGATCACTTAGAAGCCCTATGTCCATATTCTTGTGAGCCTTCTCAGCCTCCTGCTGAAACATTCCAAAGAGATAGGACCAACCATTTCTCTCTGGAGAAATCCAAATAGCTTCTGTACACATTGCAGGTGTACGGGACACGACTGCATGGACTGGCGAATTTTAAATGGTCGTCCCCTGGGTCCATGGACCACCGTTTGGGAGGAAAGAAAGTAGGTCCTGCTCAGAATAACCGACAGTGGATGTGCAAATATGTTGGCCACGGTCCTGAAATCCTGGTAACAATAGAAGGCGCCCCTATTGCAGCACTCTTAGACACCGGTTCTCAAGTGACTACAATACGAAAGGCACTCTTTGAGCGATACTGGAACCCCTCGGTTCTCATACAACCCCCGCATCACTTCTTGGATCTCATTGCCACAAATGGCAAAACCCGTACCATTTCCTCATGGGACAGATCGGGCTAGTACAGAAAGGTGTACTGGTGATTGATGTAGCAGAGAAATGTCCCATGCATGATCCTGGGAATGAAAGTGCTCAGAAATTGTTTTGGATAAATGCTTGAAGCTCTCCAAAGTCAAGTCACCTCCGCTTCCCAAGCCCAACAGAGAGTGCTGAAGAAAACTGTTAAGATTCTTTCCACCCAGCAGAAATTCACAAATCCCAGAGGAAGAGCGGGAAGAGCACAGATTAAGGATCTAAGACCAGTTATCAGAATCTATCTCTATCAGTATCTATTACGTTAATACTTGACTTAGAAAAGAGAGGACCTGCCCTATCTTTCCCGCAAGTAGTGAATACTACGTTCTGGAAAGATCAGACAGCCGCCATCTTCCCACATTTTTTTTCAAACTCCTGTGCTCTTGTGAAGAGTTTGAATGTGCAATGAAAAACCTTGTTTAGGCGGAAGTCATCTCTGTAGTGGCATGGAATTATCCCAGCCCCAAGTGTCGGTGTGCCATTATCCCGTTCCCTAAATGTTGGCAATGGTGTTTTGAACGATGAAACTGGATGCTATGGAGTGGTACCGGGTTGTCTTTGGTTTGGCCGCTGACAATGTAGACCTCGTGAGGAGGGGAAAGGGGCGGGGGTCAATCCTGCCTTTGCTGTGAAGCGGCACACTGCCTCCTGCTGGTGTGGTGGTCTGGGGGGCTATAGCATACAACAGTCGGTCCCCCCTATTAGTGGTAAGAGGGACATTGGGAGCTCAGTGATATGTTCAGGACATCCTGCAGCCACATGTGTTCCTATCATGGCGGTTTCTAAGAGGCGGCAGGATAATGCTCGTTTAGTGGCCCCAAAGGTGGCACAGGGTATTTTTATGGGTCAGTAAGTCCCTGGTGATCCTCCTCTGTATTCCCCTGGGGTCAGTGGAGGTGCCCTGTGGTAGAAACCCCGTGGCCATTCTGAAGCTGGAGGGTGTGGAGTCTAGTTATATGAGAGCAATTTTAAGTTTGCGTACGTACGTTGTAAGTTAGTAGAAGGAGTCGGAGCGCATCAGCTGACAGAGAAGGAGGAAAGAGAAGAGATACCGGAGGCAGTGAGAGGAACAGCTGACAGAGAAAGAGAAAGTGAAGAGCCAGAGGCAGTGAGATGTATGGGACAGCTGACAGGAGAAGAGGGTGAGAGACAGCTGACAGGAGAAGAGGCAGAGAGAGAGAGACAGCTGACAGGAGAAGAGGCAGAGAGAGAGCGAGAGACAGCTGACAGAAGAAACAGAGAGAGAGACAGCTGACCGAGAAGAAGCAGGGAAGTCATCAGAAGTGGTGAGAGGATGTTGGTTGGTGGCCGGCAGCGGGGCTCAATAATGGCGTCAGCTGAGTAGGAGACCGTTAAATCAGCAGGGTGAGACTACTTATAGGTCCACTCACAGTGCAGTCAGTGAATAGAAAGGAAGATTAGTGGGGTGATGCAGTGCCTTCAACCCCTCCATACGTTCCCAGTCGAGAGTAGGGATCCTCCAGTTCCCCAGGGTAATCTAAAGTCTTCCCCTCTATAACAATGGGTCCCGTATACAGTCGTAAGGGTTGGTAATCACCCTTATTTTATCTATGTGACTGACAAATTTATTCTTTATCTTCCTATGTGTTTCTAATAATATTCTGTAAATTCAATACAAAGTGTTTTTTTATCTTTTGAATCATCTGTTTTGTCGTATAATTTCTTTATCTCTTCTAAGTAAACTCGGTGTCTCTGGTTTGCTAGAGATGTTTCTTGGTGTTATTTTTCCGTTACATATACACTAGAGATGAGCGAGCATTGCCTTTAGTGAGTACCTGCCTGCTCGAGACGAAAGGTTCGGGTGCCGACGCGGGGGAGCGGTGAGTAGCGGCAGTCAGCAGGAGGGAGCGGGGGGGAGAGAGGGAGAGAGAGATCTCCCCTCTGTTCTGCCCCGCTCCCCCCCGCAGCTCCGTGCCCGCCTCCGGCACCCGAACCTTTTGTCTCGAGCGGGCAGGTACTCGCTAAAGGCAATGCTCGCTCGAGCAATTGCCTTTAGCGAGTATACTCGCTCATCTCTAATATACACGTATTTCCTTGATACTCACAAGAGACATTGGCGTCACAAATTTATTAATTCGCAATCTTCATCATATGCCTTGTATATCCGTTAGGGGTTTCGGTGCTTGGGTCTGTATGGGTGACAACCACCACAGTTAGAGCTAAGCCAATATTTTCCGTCGAATTAACTGTACCAGATTCAGGCCGCGACACTCAGCTGTACACACAAGGGGGTCACAGGAAGCCCCCACAACATTGTCACACTTCGGTGGCTGCCTGGTCACTAGATTTATCACCAACATGTATGGGACCATCTGGGACTCCAACTTCAAAAGCCTTTAAATTTACACTATCTAGAGGCTCAGTTACAGCAAGTGTGGAGCGATATGCTGCAGGATGCCACACAGAACCAGTATGTCTCCCTGCCCGCCCGTATCACAACTTGTATTCAAGCTAGAGGTAGTACAACAGGACATACATACATACATGCAATAAGACCAGCTTTACACAGGTGAAAGTGCAATTGAGCATACTGTTGTGCAATTTTATGTCTCTCTGAGGGCGGCTGCACACGGGTGTAAGTGCATGTATGCTCGCTATGTGTCAAAAAATTGGGCACAATCACGTGCTGTTGGGAGTATACATATATGGCCATGTTTGATACCCTCAAGAATGGAATGAACTTCAACCCAGGATTCTTTCATAAGTGGAAAATATGAAAGGACTGAAGGAAGTCAAGACGGTTGTCCTCTTCCCAATCATTGCTTTTTTTCATAAAAATTCTGAAATTTATTGTAAGAATGTTGCCATCCAATAGGTGGTGCTGCAGAGGTAGTGTTTCCATCTCCTATGGGAAGTCTGTAAAGTAGAGATAACAGGCATCATAAAACTGTCACATTCCTCAGCTCAGTAGACTGATTAAGCATCTTTCTCTTTGCTTGATTGGTGTTATTTTAAGTCTCAAATTTCTGTGTGTGAACACTCATTTAGATCAAGAGGGGTGTCCCCCCTCCCCTCTGCATTTGTATGTCATAATTGTATCCCATCTAAACTAGTTTCATTTAAGCCTGATGAAGGGTCAATAAAGGCCCATTTAGGCACAATGATTATTGCCCAAAAGATGTCTTTTGAGCAATAATCGTTGTGTCATTTACAGCGCAAGATAATCGCTCAAATGTTGGGACTTGAAGAGGCGATCGTTTGATCGCTAGGATAGTACACAGCATTACTTTTGTGGTGCATTCAACAATGCCTATGACAGCAGCCTATTATCCTCTGCTGGAGGCGGGGCTAATAGGCAGAGTTACATGGGAAACATGGAGGCTTTTGTCAGGCTTCTAGCTAACATGAGAACCCATTGGTTCCTAGTAATCAGACTACGAGGGGCCGATGGTTAACAGAAGCATCTCCTCCCCCTGCCATCTGCTTATATGCTGCAGTTGCTACTGATTGTGGCATCTGAGGTTTCCCCTGGGGTGGTGGTTAGAACAGGAGCCCGGTTGTCAGTAGTCAGCTAAACCACCACCTTAACATGATGCATGTGCAGGTTTAAAGCCCATTAGTGAGGTCAGTAAAAAGCCGTATTGGCCGTCACTAATGGGTTAAGGTACCTTTTACTTAAGGCAACTATCGCAGGAATTTTCACTAGTGGAAACAGCGAATTTTGGCGAGAATCGTCCCGTGTACAAGCGGTCGCCGACAGGGTACCGAGCGAGAAATCTCTGACCTTTCGGAGTCACTTGGTTTTTAGTAGAACTAAAAACCAAGCAACTGTCGGGCCATATAAAGGGGGGGCGCTCAGTGTTTGAGAGACTTATAGTTAATGTGAATAGAGGCAGGCGAGCGGGCCGGAACAGTCCCCAGTTGCTTCATCTCCATTCACTTGAATGACTGTCTTTCCTGTGTAAAGCACTGGAATGATAGTCGGGTAGCAGTAAGTAGGACGGCTGTCCCTTATTCTGTGCATGTGGGGTAACTCTGAACCTTGGGACGATACTGGGGAATCTATTTGGTATAGCACACAATGTATGTACACAGCACTTAGACATGATATGTCTACGCTTTTCTATCTACAGGAAGCGCCTCATTAATGCGGATAGCATCCAGTTCCAGACACGGTCACAATAGGTCGTCTTCTGCAAAGAATATTAGACAATGAGAAAAACCAAGCTATAAAAAATGAACAACACGTTAAAGCACTGGCGGGAAGCCGCCACCCTGATATTAACAGCCGGATGCCAACATCTGAGTGCCATACCAAAAACCACACCCGAGGGTCCCTGGCACAGTCAACAGAAGAAATCCAGCTTCGATTATGAGGTTCTTTTAGTGCAACGCAGTCAGCGTAGCGCTTTTTTCCCCAATGCATTTGTGTTCCCTGGGGGACTCGTTGAACCTTCTGATTTCTCCAGCGATTGGGTGAAAGTGTTTGAGAGACATGCCCAGAAGCCTAACTTTGGGCTTGGGGTGGTGAAGCAGCCTCCTTTCACTAGGCCTCCCATGTTCATCACTGACAGAACAAAGTTTGGCTCTCCGATCCCTGGCGAGGTGGCCTTCCGGATCTGCGCTATAAGGGAGACCTTTGAAGAATCTGGTATTTTGTTGGTGGTTCTTGAAAATTCCAGTATCGAGGACAACCAAAATTTCATGCCCGCTTATGAACAGGATGGAAAAGCGATAGCTAGGTGGAGAGAGGAGGTTCAGAGTGATCCCTTGCGGTTCATCGAAATATGTAAAGAGCTCCGATGTGTCCCTAATATCTGGGCCCTTCAGGAATGGGCCAACTGGCTGAACCCTGTGCTCCCGAAAAATATAATGCACAGGCGCTGTGACGTGGCTTTCTTCATCTGCTGCTTGCCAAGGAAGCCGTTCACTGTGGAGGACCAGAAAGAAGTGACCACCTTCAAAGTGAGTGCCCACAGGTATACAGGTCTTGTCTGCTTCATATAATAGAGTACATTTAGTCATTGTAGGGGACTTGCTGACGGGGAGTCATGTCTTCTCCGAATCGTGACTCTAGAGGATCATAGAAGAATAAAGTATTCCATGCTCTTGTTGTAGGCTTCTAGGTGATATAAAAGATCTTCCGGGATCCACTTATGATTATATCAAAAATTTATTGATAGTCCAAAGTGACAAGTAGAAATAACACAAACGTTACCCTACACTGGCATGCA
This sequence comes from Eleutherodactylus coqui, assembly GCF_035609145.1. Taxonomy (NCBI): domain Eukaryota; kingdom Metazoa; phylum Chordata; class Amphibia; order Anura; family Eleutherodactylidae; genus Eleutherodactylus; species Eleutherodactylus coqui. Next base: position 14,776,390 of record NC_089847.1, read on the forward strand.
ACGCGTTTCAGCATTCCAAGTAACGCCTTTCTGAAGCATCTGATGTTTATGTTACGTTTGTGTTACTTCTACTTGTCACTTTGGACTTTCAATAAATTTTTGATATAATCATAAGTGGATCCCAGAAGATCTTTAATATCACCTAGGAGCCTACAACAAGAGCGTGGAATACTTTATTCTTCTATTTTCCTCACTTGGTCATCCAATTTTGGGGCACTTTCCTTTTTTTCTGCTGCCCACTGGATCATGCAGGATCATTGCAGGACCCAAAGTACTCGCTACAAGTCGACTAGGACCTCTGGTGCAGGCGGCATACCCCCATATTTTGTATATGGGCCCCGCTTGGCATCAGGTGAGTTCATTACCATTTTATTATCTTATTGATATATCGAACCTATGTTTGGTGGCGCGGATTGCCTTTTCTCTTGTCTAGAGGACCATAGGGACATTCTCCGTTTAATACATATCAGGTGGTGACAATTTTTGCCATCAAGGAGCTTACATAGAAGAATATATTAAAGGGGTTGTCCCGCGAAACAAAGTTGGGGTATACACTTCTGTATGGCCATATTAATGCACTTTGTAATGTACATTGTGCATTAATTATGAGCCATACAGAAGTTATTCACTTACCTGTTCCATTGTTAGCGTCCCCGTCTCCATGGTGCCGTCTAATTTTCAGCGTCTAATCGCCCGATTAGACGCGCTTGCGCAGTCCGGTCTTCTCCGTGTTGAATGGGGCTGCTCGTGCTGGAGAGCTGCTCCTCGTAGCTCCGCCCTGTCACGTGTGCCAATTCCAGCCAATCAGGAGGCTGGAATCGGCAATGGACCGCACAGAAGACCTGCGGTCCACCGAGGGTGAAGATCCCGGCGGCCATCTTCGCAAGGTAAGTAAGAAGTCACCGGAGCACGGGGATTCGGGTAAGTACTATCCGGTTTTTTTTTTCAACACATGCATCGGGTTTGTCTCGCGCCGAACGGGGGGGCTATTGAAAAAAAAAAAAACCGTTTCGGCGCGGGACAACCCCTTTAAGGGAGTAGCTTGAACTCTAAATTTGTAGGGATTCCACCAGCAGAATAGTGAGTGCAGCTCTGGAGTATAATACAGGATGTAACTCAGGAGCAGTACAGGATAAGTAATGTATGTACACAGTGACTGCACCAGCAGAATAGTGAGTGCAGCTCTAGAGTATAATACAGGATGTAACTCAGGGTCAGTACAGGATAAGTAATGAATGTACACAGTGACTCCACCAGCAGAATAGTGAGGGCAGCTCTGGAGTATAATACAGGATGGAACTCAGGAGCAGTACAGGATAGGCATTGTATGTACGAGGGACTCCACTAGCAGAATACGCAGTGCAGCTTTGGAGTATGAAAAAGGTTTGGTACTGTGTTAGCCAGTTGAGCAAAATGTGATTGTTCCCAGTAAGAGAAACAAAGTACCTTTTAATGGCTTCCAAAAATACCTGATGTTAAGGTGAATTTTTGGACTTTTACTCTCAGTCCTTCATCAAGGCATAATGAAATGGATCCGAAGAGGCATGCATATTTATACACACAAACTTATGACAAGGCACAGACATGGATGTGAATAATTAAAAAAAATTAGTCACTGGTAAGGGAGGGAGGGAGGGTTTTATGGTCCCTGAGTTAGTGAATCCTAGCACAGAAATGTTATTTCATCTCCCTTATTAAGTACAAACATCTGTAAGACGTCACTGATACGAGAGTGAAAGTTTTATGGTCCCTGAATTAGTTTTAGGTGGAAGGGTTTAACCAGGCCAGCAGTGTTATTCATGCTATAGATTTCCCATACCGCCCACTCACGCATGAATTCTTGTGAATAATTTAAATCTCTATTAAAAGTGTCAAAAGTTGTTATAACTTTATCTTCCCAAATTCTTCTATGGCTTTGTGACCTGAAATTGCCTTTTAATATCATAACTTCAACGAACTCCAAACAAGAACTAATAAAATTCCATGAGAGATTCAATGCATTCCACCCCACCATAAACTTCACATTAAGTTACTCGTATACCGAAAGCAAGTTTTTGGACACCAGGAAAACAATTCGCAGCATGATCCATTTTGCTGCAGTTCCTGCACGGACGACTTCCATTGCAGATAATGAAAGCCGTCCGATCCGTGGCCCGCCCCCAGCTGACATTGCAGACAGACCACGGACCCCACGGAAAAGCAGGAGATTTAAAAAGAAAACTCCACTGCGCATGTGTGGCGGCGCCCTGCCAGCGCTTCCGCCCACTTCCACAATAGAGAAGATAGAAGATCCGCACAGCCATTCAGAGGATCAGGATGGATAAGTAGTTTCCTCAGCCACGGGCAAAGTTGGATTTCACTTTGAGCTCCCTCCTGCAGAATCCAACCCGCCCGTGGACATGAGGCTTATCAGTCACATATAAAGAAGCTGCTGCAAATGCAACTCTCTAATAGATAATACTGCTATCAGGTCATCTGTGCGTCTTTGCATCCAGTAATATATTGCGTTGTGATATTTCAGTGGTGGACACCTAAGGAGGCTATCAAAGAATCTCAGAATAATGCCTGGATCCCCCCTGCTCAGATCTATGAGTTGAGCAGATTGTGTAACTTCACGCACCTTGAGGATCTGCAGCGTTTCGCTCTCCATCGGGGTCTGGAAGGTTGTGAAAGGTTCTGCCCTATCCATATACACGCCAAGGATGGGATTGTGTTAACGCTGCCAGGTATGTGACTTTTGCTGACCCCCACCGATCTGCAAAACAGGACCCCTGTGTCCCATTCTGCTTGTCATTGTGGGGATTGCTTCCTCCTCTGCAGCGATCAAGGGAATACTGGCCGATTATGTACCTTCAGCGATTCATTTATTACCATGGGTCTGATGGAAATACCTAAGTGGGTGTCACTAGTGCACTTGCTGGACCAGCACTCCATTCAGTCTCCTCTGCTGGGTGTGCAGCAATACCGCAGTGAGGAGGACAGGGGACACAGGACCCTCGTGATTGGTGGGGATCTCAGTGGTGAGACCCCCACTAATCTGCAAGTTATCTCCTATCCGGTGGAGATCCTGTGGAAAGGGGATAACTTGCAATTTTGATACAACTATTTGCTGGCTTCTTGTCCCCTTCTATACTACAGAGGTACGGACATCCCACACCGATGGTGCTGCACCATTTAATGAGGAGCGGTATAGGGGAAAGACCAGTGAGGGAAATGTTCATGATGTTTCTGTTTGTTATCTTGCAGGAGATGAACTCTACCCCACTGATCCTGATCTCACCGGACAGACCCAAAAAATCTACTCTATAGACAGAACAATAGAAGAGGTTTGCCAAGATGGTGGGCCCCTCCACAGGGTGATAGTCGTAAACAGGGTGTCACAGATTTTTATAACTACAAAATCGAAATATAAACATGTCAAGCCGCAATTACAGCAGCGAGATAACGACATAGAGCCCAAAGGCCAACTGTGAATAGCGGAAACAAAAATGTCAGAAAAATTTATATATAACTAGCTGATATACCCGGCATCATCCAAGTTAATTTGATACAGCTGTTTATGTGTTGTTTGCACAGAAAATTTTATGAAGTCAAGGTTACTCTGACTTAAGCGGTATTATATATAACAACCAATCACAGCACAGCTTTCATGTTACCTCAGCAGTATAATATATAACAACCAATCACAGCACAGCTTTCATGTTACCTCAGCAGTATAATATATCACAACCAATCATAGCACAGCTTTCATGGTACCTCATCGGTATAATATATAACAACCAATCTCAGCGCAGCTTTCGTGTTACCTCAGCAGTATAATATATTACAACTAATCACATCACAGCTTTCATGTTTGTACAACAAATATCATGTTTGTATGACATTGGGAAGTTAGAGAATTAGATTCGGTACATTACACAAGGGCGCCAATACTTTTGCACTTAGCATTAAATTTTCGAGTCGTGACCCCTTTACCTTTCCTACTTAGGACCTAAAGAATGCTCCTGCCAAATTTCATGTTTGTATGACATTGGGAAGTAAGAATTAGTGGTCAGTCATTGAGGGCTCTCACCTTTCATATATATATATTAATAATTATTAGTACATTATAGTCCCGGTGTTTCTGGTGGCATATCACGCTCACAGTAGCTTGATTACCACACAAGTTAATACAGCTTGGCTCCTCCCACAGAGGTGACATCACCACAGCGCCTTCAGCCCACTGGATCTCTGTGGTGGTATTAGATCAGTATGTTCTGTCAGAAGTGCTGAGTTTTATCTGACATAATAGCGGTTTAGTCGTATTCTCATTTTTTTATTTTTGCTCACACCTTCCAAGAGCCCTAACTGTGTTGTTCTTCTGTCACTCAGACTTTGTGTTTTACATATGTTGTAGGACCTTCGATGGTGTCACCAGCGGGCGGAGCGATGATGTTACCAGGGGTGGAGCATGAGAAGCATGCACACACATACATACAGACAAGTGGTTGTTAGTAGTTTGATTAAAGGGGTTGCCCACTTGTAAACTACTGATGGTCTATCCTCAGGATAGGGTAGGGTCCGCCGCCTAGGATCTCCACTAATCAGCTGTTCACCGGACCATTGTGGTCATGCAGTGAGCTGATTTCTGCAGAAAGTAGACAGTTCCGCTACCACTGCAGTGGCCAGGCTGGTTAATACAGGCAAAGTTTTCATTCACTTCAGTGGGAGCTTTGCCTATAATACCAAGCCAGGCCACTTCAGAGAGATTGGAACTGTCTGCTTCCTACTGAAATCGGCTCAGCCCACGTACGTGTCAGCCTGATTAACTGCTGATTGGCTATTATCTGCCTTCTGGATCCCCCACCAATCTACTATCCATTCTGAGGATAAGCCATCAGTATCTTACAAGTGGAAAACCCCTTTAACAATATCTGTAGTGTAAGGTCAAACAAGCCAGGCCTGGTAGATAGGTCATTGCCATAGATTTGCCAGCTATTGATTTCAATTTATGTAATAACGGAGAATATGACACTGTGTTGATGGGCCAATTGCAAAACGTCTCCATCTATATCATAACGTGTTTACTAAAATGGCTTTTGACTACATACAAATGGAATAAAGAAAGCCGGAACTTCCGGGCAGATAATGCAAGACAGAATCTGGGGAGCAACACACCATTCAGACTGTATGCACCCTAAACTTGTTCTTCCGGGCTCTTCCTCCACAAGAAGAACTGTTTTGCTTTTTTTTTAAAAGTGGTTTATACTACTTCCAAAAAAGTAGTATAAACCCGCCAAGCCCGGAGAGCCGTATCCCATCCTAAAGGATCTCAGAGCATCTCTCACCATCACGACACAAGAGAATGTCGCCTGGGTGGTCGCCTGACTAATAGAAGGGTGTTTCCAAGAGGTTGGGCCACTTTCTGAAGATAGAAATATATACACCTATTGCATACTGAAGCTTAACAGCTTATGTGCCATGACAAAACCCCAAGCATATATGCCCTTGCCACGTCTATAAAAGACCGATCTATTAAAATATTGCGTTATTTGTATCGTACGCTGAATGCCATCAGAAAAAAATAAACAATGCCAGAATTGTGCTCTTTTAGTCATCCCTTCTCCAAGAAAAAGTGATCAAAAAGTAACATATACCCCAAATTGGTATCAATAGAAGCCACAGGTTGTCCCGCCAAAAACGAACCCGCACACAGCTGAAATATAAAAAAGTTATGGTGGTCAGAAGATGGCGGCAGAATATATTTAAGTTATCTTATTTAGTTATTTTAAAAGTAGTGCAACAGAAAACCGATATGAATTTGGTTTAGTCATAACCGTACTGAACGACAGACTAATTTTTTTCATTTTTGCTGCAGTGTATACACCATAAAAACAAGACGCCCTGCCTTTATTAAACCTTGTATTAAAAAAGTTAATGAAAAGACAATGGAAAAAAAAGGCCCCTTGTGGTCCAAAAAAAGTATAAATTATTACAATTTTACTACATTTAGAAATTTTTCAAATGTTTTTAGTACAGTAAATGATACATTAAATAATATCATCAAGCAATACAACTTGACCCACAAAAAAAAAAAGTTCTCAGACAGTGACGGTGATGAAAAAATAAAAAAAAGGTATGATTTTTTTTTTAAAGTGGGGAGGAAAAAACAAAATGAAAAAGCAAAAAAATGCCCGGGTCCTCAAGAGGTTAATAAATCTAAATTCAAAGAATAAAGCATAAATGTGTAATAAATGTCGATAGGAATGAGTCCTCTCTCTCAAACCTACTCTTGTTCCTACAACAAGGGCCACAACCCTGTCCCACCTCAGCTCTACGCTCGTTACGGCATCCAAACTCAGAGAAGTAGCCAGTTTTTATGAAAATGATTGCAGAAGCGAGGTTGTACGGGTGCTTGACTGTCTTTATAAAACCCAACCACCACTCCACGCCTGGATGCAGGGAGTAAGGACAAGGCCAGGGACCCCTCGTTCTAGGGGTAGGAGCCGATCCCAGATGGGGGGACCCATATATACAGACAATTATGGCACATTCAAGTTGGGAGTAGTTCCATCTGGCCAGCTCCTGTCCATACTGCCTATTAGGACGGATGGATGTTATGGGGGAAGGTTGCCCTGCACTCTATTCATCAACTTGGAGAGCTGTTGGCCAATATTGGAGGTTGTACCACAATTGTTCATTATCCTCTATCAAAAAGATCTCCACTGGATAGGAGATAACTTGCTGATCCGTGAGGGTCCCACTGCTGAGACCTCCGCCGATCTGCAAAACTGGACTCCTGTGTCCTGTTCTGCCTGTCATTGTGGGGATTGCTTCTTCCCCCGCAGTGATGTCAGCATGAGGGGAATACAGTCCGATTATGTGCCTTCAGCGCTCCATTCATTTCCATGGATCTGATGGAAATACCTCAGTGGGTGTCACTCGGGTATCTACGTGGCCCCATTGAAAGTGAATGGATCACTAGTGCGCTTGCTGGACCAGCACTTTATTCAGTCTCCTCTGCTGGGTATGCAGCAACACCACAGTGAAGAGGACAGGGGACACAGGACCCTCGTGATTGGTGGGGATCTCAGTGGTGAGACCCCCACCAATCACCCAGGTATCCCCTATCCAGTGGAGATCCTGTGCACAGGGGATAACTTGCAATTTTGATACAACCCTTTTAACTATTTCCTGGCTTCTTGTCCCCTTCTATACTACAGAAGTACTGATGGCCCACACCGATGATGCTGCACCATTTAATGAGGAGCGCTATAAGGGAAAGACCAGTGAGGGAAACGTTCATGATGTTTTTTGTTTGTTCTCTTGCAGAAGATGAACTCTACCCCAATGATCCTGATCTAACCGGACAGACACAAAACATCTACTCTATAGACAGAACAGTAGAAGAGATTTGCCAAGATGGTGGGCCCCTCCACAGGATGATAGTCGTAAACAGGGTGTCACGGATTTTTATAACTACAGAGTTGAAATATAAACATGTCAAGCCGCAGTTACAGAAGCGAGATAACAAAATAGTGCCCAAGAGCCAACTGTGAATAGTGGAAACTAAAATGTCAGAAAAATCTATAAAATTAAAGGGGTTGTCCACTTGTAAACTACTGATGGTCTATCCTCAGAGTAGGGTCAGCCGCCTGGGATCTCCACTAATCAGCTGTTCAACAGACCATTGTGGTCATGCAGTGAGCTGATTTCTGCAGGAAGTAGACAGCTCCCCTACTACTGCAATGGCCAGGCTGGGTAATACAGGCGAAGTTCTCATTAATTTCAGTGGGAATTTTGCCTGTAATACCAAGCCTGGCCACTTCAGAGAGATTGGAGCTGTGTATTTCCTGCTGAAATCTGCTCGATCCATGTATGCGTCAGCCTGATAAACTGCTGATTGACTATTATCTGCCTTCTGGACCCCCCACCAATCTACTATTGATGGCCCATTCTGGGGATAGGCCATCAGTATCTTACAAGTGGAAAACCCCTTTAACAATATCTGTGGTGTTAGAATAGACAAGCCATGCCTGGTAGGTGGGTGATTGGCATAAATTTCTCAGCTATTGATTTCAATTTATGTAATAACGGAGAATATGTCGCCGTGTTGATGGGTCAATTGCTAAATGTCTCTATCTATATCATAATGTGTTTACTTAAATTGCTTTTGACTATCGGCCGCAGTTGTAAACAAATTAACCAGATACATAAAAGGTCATGTTTACACGGAAATATCCACAGTAATTAGCAAAAAAGAACCATGGCACTCACTCGACCCCGCCAGAAAAGAAAACTTGGGGGGGGAAGGGACAGAGAGAAATTCAAAAAGTTTCCTTCTCTGTAGCGAAAAATATTCATGCAAAGCCAGCAACGGGGCTATGGACCTAAGCCCCTTCCACGATCATATACGGAACATGGAGTCTGAACTGTGTTTTCACTAGTTTGTTGGCTTGAAAAAGACCTTGTTTGTAGGTCGAAACGTCGCCTCTTTTAAAACTGTGAAACAATAAAATATGCTCCTTTAATCAAGAAGCTTTTTTTCGCATCATTACATGCTGCCACAGCTTTGCTATAAAACACGGAAATATCTGACACAGATCCACACCCCAATTCCTGACAGAAATGCGAGGCTGAGCTCAGACTATTGGGTTAATCAACATGCGGACTGTTGCAGCCGTTCTGAGGCCTGCACCTTGCTTGCAGGCCAGACCAGGTTTTGGGTGTGTCTTTGGACAGCGACGGAGGAACACACCTTGGCTGAAGCTCTCCATGCGAGCTAAGTGCTTTTCTGTTTTGGGTTTTCTGTTTCACCTTTCTTTTGTGCTAGGGCTCCCTGATAGGGACTAGTCAGTGGCCTAGGCACGCGTGCGGGCTCGCACTTGTCAGAGCGATCGGTCCGCTGAGTAGGCAGGGCCCCATCCCGGGTTAGGGGACTATAGGGAGAGTATTCCCCATAGTTTTATGTTTCCTTTGCACAGTTGTGCCTTTTGTTTGTATTATTGAGGTTGCACGTCCTGAGGACGCAACACGGACATTGCAAGGTGGTTTCTTTATGGAATCCACGTCAAGAAAAGGGATATGATTTAATACACAATCAGTGCGGATTTGGCATCAAAATTCGGTGTGTCAACACAGCCTAAAGGGGGTCTCACATGAGCAGATTTGAAATGCGGATTCCACAATTGCCGTTTATGTGGATCATAAGCGGTAATACGCGGGCCTTGAAAAGCATTGACTTTCGAAGTTTTGCTCACACTAGGAATTGCAGATTCCACGAGTGGAAGAAAAATCGCAGCATGCTCTATTTTACTGCGGACCCCACATATATTAGCTCCATTGATCTCTATGAATGCGTTCTATACACAATTAATATTGGGTATGGGCACGGATTTGTAGCACGTTGCAAGCAGACCACATACAAATGGAATAAAGAAAGCAGGAACTTCTGGGCATATAATGCAAGACAGAATCTGGGGGGGGGGGGGGGGGGGGGCAACACACTATTCAGACTGTCTGCAACCTAAACGTGTTTTTCCAGGCTACTCCACAAAAAGAAGTGTTTTTTTTTAAAGTGGTTTATACTACTTCCACAAAAGTAGTACAAACCCGCCAAGCCTAGAAAGCCATATCCCATCCTAAAGGCTCTCAGGACATCTCTCACCATCACGACACAAGAAAATGTCGCCTGGGCGGTTGTCTGAGCAATAGAAGGGTGTTACCAAGAGGTTGAGCCACTTTCTGATGTCATTCCCTGCTTGCTTTTTAATTTTTCCGCACGGATACATGAGACGCTATGGATTTGTTTACCATTCGGCTTTCTTCTCCTGTCGCCTTCTTACACAGGCCTGATAGTTTGGGGGTAATATAAAATATATACTATTAGGGCTTTTACCCACTAGCGTTTTTTTTTAACGCTGCGATATTACAGCGTTTTTTTCCAAAGGGACTTTTTTAACGTAAAACTCGCAAGTTTGTGCTTTTGCGACTTTTGTGCGATATGATTTTAACATTAGAGAGTCCCATTGAAAAAAAAGCAGCGATATTGCAGCGTTAAAAAGAAAATGATAGTTGGTAAAAGCCCTAAATTCTAAAGTACAAGGTGATTTTCTACTGTAACTATATGATTATTTTATTATCTACCTGTTGAATAAGTTTTATTCTTCTTACACATAAACCTTTAATAAATAAAAAAATCTGCACTTTGAAGTCTAATTACATGCGTGTGATTAATCTGCCCATTTATGAAGAGTCTGGCAGATATGCCATAAATCTCTTTGACAGGAATACCCATTAAGGCCGGGTCCAAACGTATCACATGCCCACATTGCGCCTGAGGGGCACCAGTCCATGAGCTGTCTGGACCGGCCACATAGTGAGATGCATTTGCCTGCCCTCGTTCTCGTCCACGAGAGGGTCAAGAAAAAGGACATATGATGATTTTTTCCATGCAGTTTATGTGGGGTGGGAAACTCAGTAGTGTGGACACTGCCTTACAGAATGAAATGGGTCCATATGCCATCCATGTGGCAGACTTTTTATGCCCAACACAGATGATTAAAGTAAAAAAAAAAAAAAAAAAGATATATATATATACATATATATATATACACATAAATGAGCTAGGGCTTATTCCTGAAAATAAGCCCTAGCTATGCTACATTTAAAAAAACGCAATACTCACCTAGCATTCGCCGTCCGGGTCCCTCATGCTGGTTTCCAGCAGGCTTTCATGCAGTCCTCAGTGTCCTCAGCGCCAACAGAGCATCATTTGCTGGTAACAGAGTTTGTAAACCCCGCCTCCAGCAAGTGATTGCTTCGATTGGTTCACGAGCATCGGGCTCAGTCAATCAGAGCTGGCGCTTGATGAACCAATCACAGCATCACATTGATTGACTGTGATTGGTTCACGAGTGCCGCGGCTCAGCCATTCAATGCTATGCTGTGATTAGCTGAACCGCGGCGCTCATGAACCAATCAGAACAATCACATCCTCAGCTCAGTTGACTGTGGCGTGTGGGGACTACATTACAAAGTCTTTCGAGCACTTTGTAGATGGTAGGGCCAACCGGTCGCCAACCTCATGGCGAAAGAGTATTCGCTTTACAGGGACTTCTCTTCCACCCGAATTTGTCTATGCTTCGTTTAATGGTGTGGCAGTTAGAGCCACGGTCTTGAGAGCCCGTAGATGTTTGGAACCAGTCATTCAAACCATGATGAAGGCTAGAAAACCCTCCTCTTCTTGGGTTTGTCATTGCGTTTGGAAAAACTTATTTTACTGATGTGAACAACGCAATTTCCATCCTAAGCGTTTCTCTCCCATCTCTTGTCATTCCTACAGGAGGATCTTTTCTATAATTTTCCGCAACCCGAGGAACGGCTCTGGAACATTCCATGGTCTTAAGCTATGTCCCCCAATGATACAAACCAGAGAACAAGATTTTTGTACTTACCATAAAATCTCTCTCTCTTTCATTGGGGGACGCAGCACCACCCGGTCAGTTATTAGTATTCTTACTGATGTTTTCCTCCTTGGAGTGTTGTCTTAGCAGTTGCACGCGGTGCTGCAGAGAGTCACAGGTTCTAAATAATGTTGGTTGTCACATTGTCCAACTGACTGTTGTGTATCCTGCTTGGCTGCTTGCATAAAAACTGGTTAGCATGGTGAATGCTGGAGGGGTATAACTAGTAGGAAGCGTTAATACATTTTCGGCTTAGTATCAGTCTCTTAGTTGCAGTAGCTATAAGAACAGTCTTCAGCTGTGTCCTGAAGAACGCGACGAGAGGGAGATTGTATGTGAGTACAACAATCTTGTTTTTTTATAATCTATATATATAAAATTGAATGTCTGTCTGTCTGTGTGTCTGTCTGTTTGTCCTTTATGCGCTACTACACCATTCATCCGATCGCCATGAAACTTTGGGAAGTTGTGGAGTACACTCCTGGGAAAATTACTGGCATAGTACATCTATCCTATGATAAATGGCGTGCGTGCGAGCGTCGTCGACAGTTACGCCCCCCCCCCCCACGTAGATCGTTCGATTTCCATCATTGCCACTAATTTTCTCGCTTCCCAATGTCATAGAAACTTGAAATTTGGCACAAGCATTGAATATGTCATAAATAGGAAAAGTTAATGGGACCCAACTTGATAATTCAATTCTATGCGCAAAAGAATTAGTGTCCAAATTTTACGTACGGAATCTAATTTTCTCGCTTCCCAATGTCATAGAAACGTGAAATTTGGCGTGAGCATTGATTATGTCATAAATAGGAAAAGTTAATGGGAGCCAACTTGATTATTCAATTCTAAGTGCCAAAGAATTAGCGTCCACATTTTACGTAGTACGGAATCTAATTCTCTCACTTCACGATGTAATTTGGCACGGGCATTGATTATGTCATAAATAGGAAAAGCTAATGGGTCCCAACTCCATTATTCAATTCTAGCGCAAAAGAATTAGCATCCAAATTTTACGTACGGAATCTAATTCTCTCACTTCCTGATGTCATCTATATATATATATAAATGTCTGTCTGTCTGTCTGTCTGTCCTTTATGCGCTACTACACCATTCATCCGATCGCCATGAAACTTTGGGAAGGTGTTGAGTACACTCCTGGGAAGATTACTGGCATAGTACATCTATCCTACGATAGGTGGCGCGCGTGCGAGCGTCGTCGACAGTTATGCCCCCCCAGACAAAGATTGTTTGATTTCCATCTCAAGCACGAAAGCAAAAGGCATTACGAGCAACGGGAGGCGTGTTCAACTACAAAATGATGCATCCACCGAACGTTTCGCTTGACAATTGCTGCATATTGAGAATGCTGAGGTAAAATGAAAGCTGTGCTGTGATTGGTTGCTATATATTATACTGCTGAGGTAACATGAAAGCTGTGCTGTGACTGGTTGCTATATATTATACTGCTGAGGCAAAATGAAAGCTGTGCTGTGATTGGTTGCTACTTCTTATACTACTGAGGTTACATGAAAGCTGCGCTGCGATTGGTTGTTATATATTATACCACTGAGGTAACATGAAAGCTGCACTGTGATTGGTTGTTATATATTATACAGCTGAGGTAATTTGAAAGCTGCGCTGTGATTGGTTGTTATCTAGATATTTTAAAACGAATGTATGTATGTATGTCTGTCTTCGCAGCAACGCGCGACGGGTAAGCTAGTATTTTATAAAAACAACTTTTCACAGTTGGAAAACAGCTTAAATTTTTGTTCTATGCAGTCCTCTTCTTCCAGTCTTCAGAATATTCCACCTAAGGGTGACTACCCACTACAGTTTTTTTTACTGCGAAATTCGCAGCGTTTTTTTTTCTGCAGGAGTCTATGGGACTTGTAATGTAAAAATCGCGATCGTGTAAAATCGTGATTTACCATGAAATCGCGATTTTAACTTTACAAGTCCCATAGCCCATAGACCCCTGCAGAAAAAAAAAACACTGCAAATTTCGCAGTGAAAAAAACTGTAGTGGGTAGTCACCCTTAAAGAGTTCTTCCAGTTATATCAAATTATTGTCTATCCACAGTATAGGGGATAACTGTGTGATCGGTGGGGTTTGATTACCTATTGCCAGAACAAGGGTATTTTGTGCCTTTTTTGGACTGGCAATGAATGGAGCTGCAGCGTGTGCATCCCAGCGATCAGGCCAACACCAATCAGTTATCTCATAACTTGATATAACCAGAATACCCCCTTTAACCCCTTAGTGTCTTCTTCTTCAGCTTAGTAGGGAGTATTTACCTAAGGTTACTACTCTTCATGAGACAGTCTTCTAGGAAAGTGATGAATGATTCCGCTTATCCTATATTCAGTACTACCAGTCAAGCCTTTCTCTATTTTGTGTCTAGTTGCGGTGTGTTGCATCCTTTTTCTTGTAGTCTTTGGGGAGAAAAGCCATGTACTAGTGTCCCATAGCAATGTTAGTGCATCCTGGATTCTGTCCAGCCTAACAGATTTTTCAGTAGTTTGGCCATACCACTTCATCACACTGACAGGGACTAGCAGGACTTGCAGCAGGAACCTCCCACTCAATTTGCATACAATTACTAAACCAGACATTCCCTAGAGAGGCAAACAAACTTTACTCAACACTCTTACTTTACCCTCCTGCACAATAGCTTAAACATTGCATAACACCGTTTTCTCTTTTATAATGAATGCAATGGAAAAAATATCACATTTTAACAAACACAATTTGCAAAAATTTACGTAGCACTTATTCTAAGGGATAAACTTTAAAAGAGAAAAAGGAGTAACCAACGAAAGTTCTTTTCAGAATTGTCCAGAAAAGACAAAAACAAAATTTTATGAAGGCACAAAAAAAAGTCCCGCAACACGGGAGTTTCTTAACACCAAGTGGTACTTTGGCATACTGGCAAATCCTCTGATTCCTGTAACTCGGAACTGAACCCGGTTGGTGTGGGCATGTTGCTCCAAGAACTAACGCCAACAGAAGAACAAAGAGATGGGCTTGGGCATAGAAAGGCCCTTACCTCGGGGGTGTCGTCAGCCCCTGTACCTCCGGTGGGTATCCCACTGGAGCACAGCACACAGAGGTGTAATCAGCCGTATCCTCACTGTTACATTCGTGTGGGCAAACAAACACCGGGAACACATGAACATGACACAGAAGGGGTTAGGGACCACCGGAAACAGAGTCAGGACACAGAAACAAACTAGACATACTGGCAGAAGACACAAACAGGAACCAACTGACGACACACACTCGCCATGCATACCTGTACACATAAGCAGATGTTATAGTTATAAAAGTATGAGGTATTGGTTCATATATTGGCCAAAATACATAAGCCAACAAGCTGCGATGAAGGCTCCTCATTGTCTGATGGATCCCTACACTAGCAAGACAACTGACCCCTAACTGAAGGGAGCATAGAAGGGCCATACCTAATAAGCGGGGTGATCGCCTCAATAAAGGAGGCCCCGCACTTGAACCTCGGTCCTGATTATCCCTCAATGGTTAATACACGGAACCAGAACAGACCAGCACACAGAACACAAATCACACTAGGGTTAGCATGCCAGACACACAACCATATAGAACAGGACAGTTCACTCCGCATGTCTAGTCACCTGCACAGACATACAGAACTTGACACTGTTCACACCATATACAAAAAACAGGACTGTTCCCACCTAATTTCTGGCCACATGCATAAACACTGGACACAACATTGTTCACCCACATAACACATGTACAGGCATGCAAAACAAACAAACCCTAGAGTGAAGGGAAACCAGATTCCTCTTGCAGGCTGGTGGTGATTGGCTAGCAGGAGAACACCACACCCAGCCAGCTCAATCATTCAACACCTGTGAGGCTGTGCTGCTAGAAACCTCTGTGGTACAACAGATCCCAGAGAGCACAACCCTTACACTCACTTTCCAAGATGTAGATGTGTTCTCTGTGAGAAGTCCAGCGGCACGCTAGAGGCAGAGGGAATCTCCTCATCTGGGTGGTCCTCAGCTGCAGACTGTTGCTCTGTGGTGGGGACAACCCTCCCTACTTCCTCCTCAGCCTTGGCAAGAACTTTTTACGGGCTGGAAATTTCATAGAGTCATAGAATGGTAGATTTGGAAGGGACCTTCAGGGTCATTGGGTCCAACCCCCTGCTCAGTGCAGGATTTACTAAATCATCCCAGGCTGATATTTGTCCAGCCTTTGTTTAAACACTTCCATTGAAGGAGAACTCACCACCTCCCATAGAACATGAGGGCTGGGCGCCATCTTGGCTCTGAGTATTGTCACAGTGCACATTTACAATTTGTTGCTCACCGTGTAATGCAGGCAACTCCACACGGTCTAACAACATCACACAGTCTCTCTGTAATCTGTAGCACATCTATGTTACGTATGAATCAAGGTTTTCTTCTTGCATCTTGATTACACAACTTAGTCTGGCACCACTCTGACAAATATCTATAGGCCCAGAGGATCCATGACCTATATATAAGAGTCGGAGGGATCTTGTCCTGGATGTCTGAGAAAACACAGGGGCCCTAGAACCGGAAGTAACTTTCTCTAACTGTTGCGCAGGCACAAATCTATCGCGTCTGAACCAATGGCGGGAAAACGTCTCTTTTGTGGCTTTTTAGTGGCTTGTTGGGAACAGGCACATGAGATTCATCCTATTTGTGACGCCAAGTTAACTTCGCCCTGCAGCGTCCGAGAAGCGGGCCGTGGCCTAGGAGACAGTGGGGTAGAGTTTGGGCCCTGTCACAGTGGCTATACCGTCTCCCACCTGGAGGGTAACCGGGGACATGTCCAAAGGCTAAGGGCAGGTTAAAGGGGTTGTCTCGCGGCAGCAAGTGGGGTTATACACTTCTGTATGGCCATATTATTGCACTTTGTAATATACATCGTGCATTAAATATGAGCCATACAGAAGTTATTCACTTACCCACTCCATTGCTGGCGTCTCCGTCTCCATGGCTCCGTCTAATTTCAGCGGCTAATCGCCCGATTAGACGCGCTTGTGCAGAAGGGTCTTCTCCCTTCTGGTCGGTCCGGGCACGAGTGGCGTTCTGGCTACGCCCCCTTCCACGCGTCATCGCGTAGCTCCGCCCCGTCACGTGTGCCGATTCCAGCCAATCAGGAGGCTGGAATCGGCAATGGACCGCACAGAGCTCACGGTGCACCATGGGAGAAGACCCACGGTGCATCGTGGGTGAAGATCCCGGTGGCCATTTTGGAGGAAAAGAAGGAAGAAGCTGCAGAGGGGGGATTCGGGTAAGTACATTTTTTTTTTTAATTTCAACACATCCCTTGGGTTTGTCCTGCGCTGAACGGGGGGCCTTAGCAAAAAAAAACAAAAAACGTTTCGGCGCGAGACAACCCCTTTAATAAATAGGGAACCCTATACTAGATTACCTTAGTTCTGTTTTGTGTCATACGTGACGCCACCGTTTCTTCTGACGCAAGGGATTCCTATGTGGTGTAGTAAATCCTCTCTCGCGCAGCTTCCATGGGGGAATTCCCTGGTTGGCGGAGTAAATCCACACACACACGGGTAAGCAGGTGAAACGACAGTCTTAGTTAATTATAGGTCCTGGGCCTGCCAACACACTTTCATCTCTACCGGTACACACTCACTGTTGAACGTAGACATGCTGCCGACTCCTGGGGGTAGTAGTCGCCGGCAACCATCAAAATCTTCCTTTAGCCTCTTCCATTCTGGGCCACACAGGCTGGAGGTACCTGCGTGGTCCTCTTGCGCTCTCCAGAACAGAACTCTTTCAACCATCTTCAAGTCTGGACTACCCCCCCCCCCTGCACACACCTTGCAGTCACTTATATATTACAACCTAATGTGTCAAACAAATGGATACATTTTCCAGACAGTCAGCTTACATACCAGACAGTTAACCCTTTCAGTATTGCAGCTACGCAATACACGTCATTCATGCAACACAAAAGACACTAACATCACATAGACAAATGCATGCATGCAGTTTTGAAGGGGTCCCGTTGTACCGGGCCACTACACCACCATTGTTTTTGGCTTTTGTTTTTACGGTGTTCACCATTCTGTAAAAATAACGTGATCATTTTTTTAAAATCTGGATCAGCACGATTACTGCGATACCAAATTTATAAACATTATCTAATTTTTTTTTCTGAATTTGCACAATAAAAACACATTTTTAAAGAAACTGCATTCTAACATTTTTATTTTTCTGTTACATGGGACTTTTGGATTGCTTTCTGCAGTTGTTTTTGGGAGGCAAAAAACAGAAAAATAGCAATTCTGGCGTTAGTTTTAAAAATTATGTTAACGGAGTTCACAATTTGTGATAAATAACAACAGCATACTTTCATTGTCTAGGTCGTTATGAACGTGGTAATACCTATTATGCGCTACTTTTAAAAAACATTTTCTTTGGTATTTTATTAATTTTAAAAAGGGGTTTTGTGGGGAAAAATGCCTACTTTTTAAATTGGATTTTCCTTAAATTAAACTTTATTCCTTTTCTTTACATTATTTTTTTAGTCCCTCAAGGGGACTTGAAGAGGCGATTATTTTATTGCTAGGATAGTACAGGTCATTACTTTTGCAGTGCATTCTACCATGCCTATGACAGCAGCTTATTAGATCCTCCTGGAGGCGGGGCCTAGTAGGCGGAGTTACATGGGAAACATGGAGGCTTTTCTTAGGCTTCCAGCTACCATGGGAACGCATTGGTAGCTTGTAATCACACTATGGGGTGCCGATGGGTAATAAAATGATCTCCTCACCCTGTCATCTGCTTACATGCTGCAGTTGCTACTGACTGCGGCATCTGAGGTTTCTCCTGTCATGGTGGTTAGAGCAGGAGCCTGGTTGTCAGTACTCCGCTAAACCACCACCTTAAAATGATGTATGTGCAGATTTAAGCCTATTAGTGAGGCCAGTAAAAAGGCGTATTGGCCATCACTAATGGGTTAAGGTAACTTTTACATAAGACACTGGTGATAATTGTCCCGTGTACACACAGTCACCAACAGGACCCTGAGCGAGAACTCTCTGACACATTGGAGTCACTTGGTTTTTAGTAGAACTAAAAACCAAGCAACTGTCGGGCCGTGTAAACGGGAGCCGATCTATGTTTGAGAGACTACTGTCAAATGTGAACAGAAGTGGGACGTCCGGCTGGCCAGAACAGTCCCCAGCTGCTCCACATTCATTCAATTGAATGACTGTCTCTCCTGTGTAAAGCACCGGAATAACAGTTGGGTGGCAGTCAGTGGGGCGGCTGTCCCTTATTCTGGGCATGTGGCGTAACTCTGAACCTTGGGACGGTTGTGGGGAATCTTTAACGGTATTTGGTGTATCACAAACTATATGTACGCAGCAGATAGACATGATACATCTTCGCTTTTCTACTTACAGGAAGCGCCTCATCAATGCGGCTCGCATCCAGTTCCAGACACGGTCACAATAGGTCATCTTCTGCTAAGAATATTAGACAACAAGAAAAGCCAAGCTATTAAAATGAACAACACGTTAAAGCACTGGCGGGAAGCCGCCACCCTGATATTAACTGCCGGATGCCAACATCTAAGCGCCATACCAAAATCCACACCCCAGGGTCCCTGGCACAGTCAACAGAAGAAATCCAGCTTCGATTATGAAGTTCTTTTAGTGCAACGCAGTCAGAGTAGCGGTTTCTTCCCCAAAGCGTTTGTGTTTCCTGGGGGAGTCGCTGAACCTTCCGATTTCTCCAGCGATTGGGTGAAAGTGTTTGAGAGACATGCCCAGAAGCCTAACTTTGGTCTTGGGGTGGTGAAGCAGCCTCCTTACAGTAGGCCTCCCATGTTCATCACTGACAGAACAAAGTTTGGCTCTCCGATCCCTGGTGAGGTGGCCTTCCGGATCTGCGCTATAAGGGAGACCTTTGAAGAATCTGGTATTTTGTTGGTGGTTCCTGAAAATTCCAGTATCGAGGACAACCAGAATTTCATGGCTGCTTATGAACAGGATGGAAAAGTGATAGCTAGGTGGAGAGAAGAGGTTCAAAGTGATCCCTTGCGGTTTATCGAAATGTGTAAAGAGCTCCGATGTGTCCCTAACATCTGGGCCCTTCAGGAATGGGCCAACTGGCTGACCCCCATGACCCCTAAAAATGTAACCCTCAGACGCTCTGACACAGCTTTCTTCATCTGCTGCTTACCAAGGAAGCCGTACACTATGGAGGACCAGAAAGAAGTGACCACCTTTAAAGTGAGTGCCCACAGGTATACAGGTGTTGTCTGCTTCATATAATAGAGCACATTTAGATATTGTAGGTCACTTGCTGACGGGGAGTTGTGTCCCCTCCGACTCGTGACTCTAGAGGAGCACAAGGACACGCTCCATGAAATACATGTCAAGTTGTGACAACTGTCACCATCAATGACCCTACATAGAAGAATTCATGAAGGAAAATTGCATGAACTCTGAATTGGTAGGGATTCCACAGATCTGGAGTAAAATACAGGAGGTAACTTAGGGTCAGTACAGAATAAGTAATATATGTATACAGTGACTCCACCAGCAGAAGACTGAGCACAGAACTGAAGTATAATATAGGAGGTAACTTAGGGTCAGTACAGGATAAGTAATGTATGTAGACAATGACTCCACCAGCAGAATAGTGAGTGCAGCTCTGCAGTATAATACAGGATGTAACTCAGGATCTGTACAGGATAGGTAATGAATGTACACAGTAACTCCACCAGCAGAATAGTGAGTACAGCTCTGGAGTATAATACAGGATGTAACTCAGGATCAGTACAGGATAAGTAATGTATGTACACAGTGACCCCACCAGCAGAATAGTGAGTGCAGCTTTGGAGTATAATTCAGACAGTAAACTGTTCCACATACCTGCTGACCATGCAGGTATAGTAAAACTGTATATGGTCACTGTCAGGCATTTCACTACATGCAGATGAGGCTTGTATTTAGCAAAGTGAACATGTATACTACAGACTGGTCCATAATGGAGAAAATCTGTAACAATTTACAAGATGATCCAAAATTGCAGTATACGTGGTGATATAAAACGGTGCTCAGGTTGGTTATCAATTTTTAAAGGTGTCTCTATGCTTATATACACCCTCTTGTAGAAATTACATATAAGTTAGATGCTTTTTCCAGTTTGGGTGGTTCTGTGCTCTTGCTGTCCCCAAATTAGATGCACTGCTGGTGGTTGAAAAGAGAATGACTAACAGTCACATATAAAGAAACTGCTGCAAATGCAACTCCCTAATAGATAAAACTGCTATCAGGTCGTTAAGCAAATCTTTGACTTTCAGTGAGAGGAGGAATGTGTGCTTGCGAGGAGCTGTGGGCACAGCCCCCCTTCTCATAGATAAGCAGAAAGAAGTAGTGTGTGACTGACCTTGCAAAATCTTGCAGTGGTACTCTTGCATGAATGGAATAGAAACTTGAATCCAGTGAATTATACTGTCTTAAAAATAGGAAATATAGGGATTTTAAGGTACATTCTTGCGTTATTTGTGTACACGTCAGTTCTGTGATTGGTTGGATGTGTGTATACTTGCTAAATGGTGTTCGTGTTGTGTTTTCAGTGTGATAATGTCCTGTGGAAGAAATGATTGTTCCTATTATGGCAAAATATTAATGATATTAGTGGTTGCTGTGGAATTACAAACATTTACAGGTTGAGGAGAGTTGTAGTACTTCTGTAACTTTTTCTTTGTGTGATGCTGTTGCAGCCATTGGCGTCCCTCTTCTTTTCCTGTCTGCTTTTGTCCACCACTGAGAGGGTTACCCAGCTTTCTTCTTCTGAGCTCACCTGAGGGGTTCATTAGTCATTACACCCCTATTTAAACTGAACTGATGCACTTTAATGCTTTTCAAGTGATGTTTGTTTGTTCATTACACTCAGCTTTTTCTGTGTTGTGCCTGTTTCAAGCATATCTTTATGTCCTGATGTGAACAGTGCGCATCCTACTGTGTTTGGTGTGAACTATCTCATGCTTCTGTGGGTCTGCTGTAGGCTTTCTGAGCTGGCCACTCAACGTGCCAGCATTGCAACACCCTCAGTCCTTGCTGCCTCTGGAAAAGGAGGAAAGTGGTTATAATCACCTGATAGTTTTTTCCTCTTAGCTTGATACACGTGACTATGCACTAGCTAATGGTCCAGGAGACAGGGGATTCAGACATGTTGTTCAGTCATTAGATAACCCTGATTTTGCACTCTTTGTTGATGGATCGAGGTATGGTCAAGAGGGCAGGTTCTATACAGGTTATGTTGTGCTTTCCTTACATGATGTGGTCAACGCCGAACCTCTTCCATCTTGCATGTAAGCCTGAGCATCCAAATTGCGAGCCCTGGAGAGCGAGGTCATTCTTGAAAGCAAATGAAAAAGCAATTAAAAACAGAAAAGGTGTACAAGCACTGATGGAAGCCCTCTTGCTGCCTGAGAGAGTAGCTTGAAAAATGCAACAAAAGGTCACTCCAAGGATGGCACAAAAGAGGCAACCGTAAATCACCCGGCTGATCAGGCTGTGAAGACAGCTACACAAAAGACTTGATCCTTCAGGGGTTGGGGCGGTACCCGGTGGATTATGACCTGTTGATTCAGTTACAAAAGCAGGCAACCAGATGGGGGAGAAAGAAACAATGGGAACCAGCAAGAGGGGCAGAGAGACACCTGCAGAGAAATGGATGGTATCCAACAAGCTCTGTTTCCCACGGGCCCCTATCCTGTCATGGCTCCGGGCCTCCCATGGAAATACACACCTGTCCAAAACAGCTATGACAGATGTGGTTGCTAGTCACTGGTCTGCATCAGGATTTAGCATCACTGCAGTTAAATACACACAGGGCTGCCTGATTTGTGCACAGAACAACTTGGGTAGGTCTGTATAGGCTCCCATGCAGTACACCCCTCATCCTGACGACCCGTTCCAGCATCTTCAAGTAGACTACTTCCAACTGCCATGGGTGGCCAGGTACGAGTTTGTTCTGGTCTGCCTAGCCCGTTCTCAGGGTAGCCACTCTGGCCTACCCACTCACAAATGCCACCACCAAAAACTGATCTCTGAGGTGGTATACAGGTACACAGTAAAAGAAACAACTGAAAGTGACCGGGGTACTCCCTCCACAGGAGAAGTGATACAGAAAGTAATGAAAGTGTTGGGGGTAGAACTGCCCTTTTATGCTCCCTAACATCCACAAAGCAGTGGTAGAGCAGAAAGGTTAAATGGTACCTTAGAAACCACAATCCAGAAGGCCATGGCAGAGCTCAATAGACCATAGACCGAGTACCTCCTGTCCGGACCGGTGGCTGTCTGGGGCTCTGTGCCCGCACCGCTAGTCCTGTCACCCGGGCTGCTGGGGTATGGCGGAGGGGAGTCCTGGTCCTTCTGACCTCCCCTGGCTGCCAGGGTCCCGGACGCCGGATCCAGGTGCGTGCTCCCGTGCTCAGAGGGTGGCACCTGGGTTATGGGTTTTCTGGGACACGGCGGATGCTGCCCCGTGCTACGTCCCCGTTGCCATGACACCCTGATTAGCATGCTCTGCACTCACTGCTGGATTTCTGTGTCTCTGCACTCGCTGCCTTATGTCTAGGTCTTGCTGGTGTCAGGCTCCCGGACCCAATCAGCTGCTGAGGCGGGAGTTCTCATAGCATTTAAACTGCTCAGTTCCTTATGAAGATTGCCAGTGTATGTTTGGTCTCCAGCTACACCCGTGTTATTTGGATTGTTGCCCTGATTCTGGCTTGTCTTGGACTCGACTTCGATTTCTCCTGACACCTTATACTGCTGTTGTCGACCCGGATTGTCTGACCTGCCTTTGTGTTTGTTTGTCCCTCAGAATTTGTCTGTGAGTCTGACTCCTGCCCCACATCCCTAGTGAGGCTAGGGACTGTCGCCCAGTTGTCGCCCTAGGGCTTAGCCTAGGGGGGTAAGTAGGTAGAGACAGGGGTTGCAGGTAGTTTCAGGGACTTCCACCCATCCAGACCCCAGTTCCCTGACACTTTTCCCCGGTACTCTTCTCCATAAGGTACACACATGACAGAATAGGCCTCAGCCCATATGAGGTACTTTTTGGGTCGGCTCCAAGGTTAGGATTTTATTTTCCATGATAACTCCAGATGCAGCATGGTAGCTTGACAAACTGTGTTATTGCTCTTACAAAACACTTAACTAATAGTGTTTGCTTCCAGATCCTAACAGCTTAGAAGGAACTCATCCTATGAAACTAGGAGATTGTGTGGTTACCATAACCATAACAAGTGTTCCTGACCACCACTAAAGATGTTCAGCTGGAAAGACAAATCCAATTGGATACATGCATCTCGTTGCAAGAGAGTCTTCCCACCATGATGAACATATGCTTTCTCCTAGGTTGTTCAATCCCTGTTATCTTTCTCACAGCTGTGGTTCCATAACTAAAGCTTTGAAGGGTCTAATTAGCCTCTTTAAAGAGCTAGCAGCAAATTCTGGCATCTCCGACCCCTTTTAATGACTGGTGGACTGATACTTTTGGCAGATGGAGCCACCGAATTTCATCTTTTGCTAGAGCTTTAGTGACTATTCTTACTGACATTGTTATTATTAATTGCATTATTCCGTGCCTTCAAGGAATTTTCCCAAAGACTATTGACAAAGCTGTCCCTGTTATGTCTGATGATGCTTTGCCATTGACTACTGACACTGAAGCTGAATCTGCGTTTGATCAACCTTTTCTTCTTGCAGTTCCTTCCTATGATACTTCTTTTAATGCATATTATGAGAACATCGGTTGGAGGATCTGGGGAAGTAGTGTAGGAATACCGGCACTTGCCACTAGGGCATGTGTAAGTACCTGCCTAGACATTCGACCTGACTGCTATAAGAAACAAAAGCAGGGACTGTCTTAGTAATAATAATAAATGTGTTTCTTAAAATCAGCCTAGGCAAATATATACATATATATATATTGTAGCAACACGGGGCTTAATCAGTATGCCAAATTGTCACTTTTACTTTTTTAGTTTATTCATACAAGTTTTAGCAGAACATAAATGACTGGGTCTCCAGAGAAATAATAAAGTTTGCAAAAGTCCTTTCAATTTTACCCTCCATAGTCCACAGGGGGAGCAAGTAAGTCCACAGCTGAGGGAAACAGTAATAAGTCCGTTTGTTTTCACAGACCTTTATTTGTCCAGAGCGCAGCTGGTCTTTAAGTCGTAGTGTCTCCAGACCCCAGTCCTAGGGCAGGCGTTCCCCAAGGGTCCTGCTGGAACAACGTAGCGCCTTGTCCACAGCGTCTCTCTGCTCACAGCAGAAGTCAAGTTTACCAGAAGTCTGGTCACCACACAAGTCTGTTTACAACTGAAGTCTGGTTCTCCCAGACACACACACCTCCTCCTTAGTTCCACCTGTCCCTTTACATAGCTTGCTGGTTGAGGTGGAAGATCTGGCCTGGAGTATTATTGGACTGCTCTACATCACAGAAGCTAACAACGTCTGTGACATACATCTTCCATTCCATACCATACCTGTGGGGTGTTTTTCCTCTTGTCTCAGGCACCAGACTGATTGTTGCCCCCTACAGGCCACTCTCTGCAGTGCACCCCTACAATATATATAATATATATATATAGTCATATCCACCTTCATAAGAAATAGCTAGCAGTTCAATGGTTAACGAGCTCAGTATTATACCCTGGTATGTGCAAGTACAATGTTGAAGCTAAACCTTCCACACATGGTTCCCAGCACTAGCTATCAAGGGGAGGAACTTCTTATCTATGAGAAGTTCCTATGGTGCAAATTGTAATATTAATAAAGTCTATACTACTTGGGTATATAGAAATTACATGTTCACATAGCGACATTCACCTGGGACGTAAGCATATGTTAATCATTAGCATTATTATAACTAAGCCAATCATTAGTTGTTATGATGTTGGGGGGGGGGGGGGGGGGCGTGCATGTAATTGGTGCGTCATGGTCAACTATATTTGTATTGTACTTCCTTTGAATAAATCAGAAGAGTATTGGGGACTGACAGATAACATCCGCAAGTTCAAATACATATATTCATGCATGAAGCTTCTCATTATGACCAATCTGGAGCAGATCGGTGAAATCTTCTGGAATATGATTTATTTCAATAACACAGTAATATATTGCTTTGTGATATTTCAGTGGTGGGCACCTAAGGAGGCTATAAACAAATCTCAGACTAATGCCTGGATCCCCCCTCCTCAGATCTATGAGTTGAGCAGATTGTGTAACTTCGCGCACCTTGAAGATCTGCAGCGTTTCGCTCTCCATCGTAGTCTGGAAGGCTGTGAAAGGTTCTGCGCTATCATTATATACGCCAAGGATGGCGTTGTGTTAACGCTGCCAGGTATGAGACTTTAAGGTATGTGAATTTAGCTTTAAAGGGAACCTGTCACCTCGGAAAAACACTATAAATTACGGTAAGTTATAGTGCTATATAGGGACCCGCTTGTCCGCTGGTGAAGTCTGCATGCGGTCTGAAAATCCGACTCTTTAGACTACTGTGTGCACTCCTGCAGAGACTGCTACAGGAGCGCGCGGCAGTCTGAGAAGAGTTCGATTTTTCAGACTGTGTTGACTGGCGAACAGTGTGGGTGAGTAAGGCTGCCTGTCCACGGGCGTTATTGAATTGCGTTCCCCGCGATGATAATCCAGCCGCGGGAAACACAATGCACGCTTTCCATAGTTTTACTCGCCCCCTGGTCCACGAGCTGAGAATCATTGCGATTCTCCACCCCCTGGTCCACGAGCTGAGAATCATTGCGATTCTCCACTCACGGCCGGCCATGATTCTCTGCGGTCAGCCTATCTGTCAGACAGGTTGACAGTGGAAATCCGTCTGCTGACTCCTGTTCCCGGGGTGGCGGTATCCCTTGGAGGATGTTCGCAGCGGACTACCGCAACGCCGGTGGACAGGCAGTCAAAGAAATACATCCCCATCTCCCCATACAGCAGCATAACTTAGTTTAAGCTGCTGTTCTGAGGTGACAGGTTCCACTTAATCACTACATATCAAGGATGGCAAACTCATTTTTACCTAGGGCTACATAAGCATTATGATTGCCTTCAAGAGGCCAGATCGGAAAGAACTCTTAAAGCTGCTGTTAACTTTTTAAATGTCACTGTTAATTCTGACAGCTGCATTTAAATGGCCTAAACAGCCCCCCTGCTATGAGATCACAAGGTTCCATTTGGTGTCATGAGAGCCTGGGGTCTTGTGAAGGCCCCAAGACTGACATTTATTTCTGCACTCAGAAGTGCCTATAGAAATACATAATATTTAATAATATGATGTATGAGTCCCCTCTTGCTGCAGTGTTCCACGCTGACAGGATTCTCTTCTGGTGACAGGGCCTTGAATACCCCGCCTCCGGTAAGAGAGCGCTGTAATTGGATCGAGCGCCAGCCAATCAAAGCCGGTGCTTGATCATTCACAGCCATTCAGTGAATGACATCACTGAATGGCTGTGATTGGTTCATCGAGCGCCGGCTCCGATTGCTTGATGCTCGATCCAATCACGGAGGCGGGGTACTCAAAGCCCCATCACGAGAAGAGAATCCTGTCAACGCTGAAAACTGCAGCAGCGTGGGGACTCGCGCAAGGGACTCAGATGCCGGCAGCTAGGTGATTATTGCTTTTTTTACCTTATTGCTTATAGTCACCTAGCCGCCAGTGTCTGTCCCTTGCGCTGGTCCCCACACTGCTGCAGTTCTCAGCGCTGACAGGATTCTCTTCTGGTGATGGGGCTTTGAATACCCCACCTCCCATAAGCACTGTGATTGGATCAAGCACCAGCCAAAGAGAGCTGGTGCTTGATGAACCAATCACAGCACTTACTGAAAGCAGAGTATTCAAAGCCCCATTACCAGGAGAAGAGAATCCTGTCAGCGCTGAGCACTGCAGCAGCATGGGGACCAGCACGAGGGACACAGACACCAGTGGCTAGGTAAGTAGAAGACACCCCCAAAAATAAGATGCTGTGCCTCTTTTGAGGTGAAAAATAATATAAGACAGTGTCCTATTTTCTGGGAAACAGTATAAGAGGAAGAGTTTACTTCACCAGGGACACTTGGCAATCTGTAATTCCCCCCAATCCTGGATTTCCATTGGATAGGGGACAACTTGCTGATCCGTAGTTGGATCCCACTTCTGACACCGCCGCCGATCTGCAAAACAGGACTCCCATGTCCCATTCTGTCTGTCATTGTGGAGATCACTTCTGCCCCCGCAGTAACATCAGCATGAAGGGAATGCTGGCTGATCATATGCGTTCAACACTCCATTGATCTCCACAGATCGAACATAACCATCAGCCAATAAATACATAGAAAACACAGCTGTAAATAATATCCTAATTACATACATAAATCCAAGACATCACGTATCACACCTGGTATGTGCTCCTCCGTCACCTACTTGATGTCTAAGTAATACCGGCGTCTAGCAATGCTCACTGCGCATGCGCGTGAGATGCTGGGATCTCGCGAGCAGTTGGAATGTCACTACACTCCGGAGTCTGACACATCCATCGGAAATGCGCAGGGCCCATCACAGCCCACATAGCCATTAAGCATGTACAATGGCCCGGCCCGCCCTGAGGCACACATCACCATAATAATGAGCGGACACTACTAAGAGGACTCTCTAGCAGATCACAACCCACATAGCCATTACACATGTATAATAGCCCGGCCCGCCCAGACGCACACATGAGCCTACGTCACTAAGGGAGCTCACGAGCAAAACAACCAAGCAAATAATGTCACAAGCATCACAGGGTAGTGAGACTATGTCAACGGGGGAGCATATTAACAAACAAACCATACAGATACTGTTCTAGACATCACCCTTATCACAATCCAAGGGACCATAGAAATAAATAATAAATAGAGATGAGCGAGTATACTCGCTAAGGCACATTACTCGAGCGATTAGTGCCTTAGCCGAGTATCTCCCCGCTCGCCTCTAAAGATTCGGGGCCGGCGACAGGTGAATTACGGCAGGGAGAAGGGGGGAGCTGGCGGCGGGGGAGGAGGAGAGAGGGAGAGAGAGATCACCCCTCCGTTCCTCTCCGCTCTCCCCCCCCCTCCCCCCCCACTCCCCGCCGGCCCCCGAATCTTTAGAGACGAGCGGGGAGATACTCGGCTAAGCCACTACTCGCTTGAGTAATGTGCCTTAGCGAGTATACTCGCTCATCTCTAATAATAAACCATTTCATATTCGGATGGCATACATTGTAGTGTCGACGTGGCAGCACTCCATTTCAGAGGTCAACACTATCGCATAGCGTTGTCATAAATAGGAACCCTTCATAGATGACAAAAAATAATGTCAGCCAGACAGGATATAATAGTATCACCCAATATGTATAGCAGCTTTACTTCATAAATATACATATAATAAGGCCCCATATAGGCGATAAGAGATAAGCCATCCCATATTCTAACAGTGCCCACATATCCCTCAGTGTCAAACATATATTATCAGGGGAAATGAACATATCAAATCCGGGGCAGTATGCATATAAGAGATATAAGGTTTGGTCTATCCCATGCGCGGTGATTACTGTTAGACGCCGGTATTACTTAGACATGAAGGAGTGACGGAGGACCACATACCAGGTGCGATATGTGATGCCTTGGATTTATGTATGTAATTAGGATACGGTATTATTTACAGCTGTGTTTTCTATGTAT
Organism: Eleutherodactylus coqui; assembly: GCF_035609145.1. Taxonomy (NCBI): domain Eukaryota; kingdom Metazoa; phylum Chordata; class Amphibia; order Anura; family Eleutherodactylidae; genus Eleutherodactylus; species Eleutherodactylus coqui. Next base: position 14,805,599 of record NC_089847.1, read on the forward strand.
TTATTGGTTGATGTTTATGTTATCTGCTATTTATACCATGTATTGTTGCCTTAGCTGGTTATGCTTGACAAAGACCGGTAGCAGACTGGTCGAAACATTGCAGCCAAGTTTTATGACAGAGGAATAAAGTTTGCTATACTTTTTATTGCATCCGAGTGCTGCCTATGCATTTTTTCTCTCTCTATGGATTGTGGAACTGTGGTCCGGGTTCCAATTTAAGGCTTTGCACCACTGGATCACGCCCATGTGGGGCAACGAGTGAGTGCTGCTTGTGTGCTACTTCTTTTTGATTTCCATGGATCTGATGGAAATACCTCAGTGGGTGTCACTCGGGTATCTACGTGGCCCCATTGAGTAGTGTGCTTGCTGGACCAGCACTCCATTCAGTCTCCTTTGATGGGTGTGCAGCAATACCGCAGTGAGAAGGACAGGGGACACAGGACCCTCGTGATTGGTGGGGATCTCTGTGGTGAGACCCCCACCAATCAGCACGTTATCCCCTATCCAGTTGAGATCCTGTGCACAGGGAATCAATTGCAATTTTGATACAGCCCTTTTAACTACTTCCTTGCTTCTTGTCCCCATCTATACTGCAGAAGTACCGACAGCCCATACTGATGATGCTACACCAATTAATGAGTAGCGGTGTAGGGAAAAGACCAGTGAGGAAAATGTTCATGATGTTTCTGTTATCTTGCAGGAGATGAACTCTACCCCAAAGATCCTGATGTCACCGGACAGACCCAAAAAATCTACTCTATAGACAGAACAATAGAAGATGTTTGCCAAGATGGTGGGCCCCTTCACAGGATGATAATCGGGAATCGGGTGCCACGGATTTTTATAACTACAGAGGCAAAATATAAACATGTCAAGCCACAATTACAGCAGCGAGATAATGACATAGAGCCCAAGAGCCAACTGTGAATAGCGGAAACAAAAATGTCTTTAAAAAAAAAAAAATATATATATATATATATAATTAAAGGGGTTGCCGTCTGGAATCGCCTCTGATCAGCTGTTCGCCAGACCATTGTGCTCATGCGGTGAGCTGATTTTTGTAGGAAGTAAACCGCTTTGCTACCACTGCAGTGGCCAGGCTGGGTAATACAGGCAAATATTCACTTAATGGGGTACCACTAGGGAAAAGTGATATGGAAAAGGATCTGGGGGTATTAGTGGATAATAGACTAAACTGGAGTAACCAATGCCAGTCAGCCGCTGCAAAGGCAAATAAAGTCTTGGGGTGCATCAAAAGAGGAATAGGGGCGAAGGACGAGAACATCATCCTCCCACTATATAAGGCACTTGTCAGACCTCACATGGAATACTGCGTACAATTCTGGACACCGGTGCTCAGGAAAGATGTCACAGTGCTTGAGGGGGTTCAAAGAAGAGTGACTAAACTAATACATGGAATGACGGGACTGGAATACCCAGAGAGGCTATCCAAATTGGGACTATTTACTCTAGAAAAAAGAAGGTTAAGAGGCGACCAAATAACCATGTATAAGTACATGAGGGGACAATACAAGGATCTCTCCCGCGATCTGTTTACACCCAGGACCACGACGGTAACAAGAGGACATCCGCTACGATTAGAGGAAAGTAGGTTTCATCACCAACACAGAAAGGGGTTCTTTACTGTAAGAGCAGTTAGACTGTGGAACTCTCTACCGGAGGAAGTGGTGATGGCAAAATCCATAGAGGAGTTTAAAAGGGGACTTGATGTCTTTCTGGAGAAGAAGGATATTACAGGATATAAATATTAGGTTAAGTGTCAATCCTGGTATACAGGCAGGTAGGAACTATTAGGGGTTGATCCAGGGAACAGTCTGATTGCCATTAGGGAGTCGGGAAGGAATTTTTTCCCCAAAAGGGCTAATTGACTTCTGGCCTTGGGGTTTTTTGCCTTCCTCTGGATCAACACAGTAGGATAGACAGGCTGGACTAGATGGACAATGTCTCCATTCGGCCTTACATACTATGTTACTATGTTATTAATTTTAGTGGGAACTTTGCCTGTAATACCAAGCCTAGCCACTTCAGAGATAATGGAGCTGTGTGCTTCCTGCTGAAATTGGCTCGGCCCACATACGTGTTGGCCGGATAAACTGCTGATTGGCTATTATCTGCCTTCCGGATACCCCACCAATCTACTATTGATGGCCTATTCTGAAGATAGGCCATCAGTAGCTTACAAGTGGAAAACCCCTTTAACAATATCTGTAGTGTGAAATCAGCCAAGCCAGGCAGGTGGGTGATTGCCAACAGCTTTCTGGTGTCATTCCCTGCTTGCATTTGTTCTTCCGCACGGACGATACGCTGTTCATTCATGTGAAAAACCACATGAATACACGACCATACACAATTCATTTTCACGATTTGCAACTCTTTCGCTACGGCTATCCGCACGCCGAATACAACCTATTCGTGTGAGTCCGGCAAAATATGTTCTGTCGCACCCATTTTCATTTTCTTGTTTACGTCTAGTTACATAATTTGTTACATTCTTACTAGGCTAGTTTCACTTAGGGTAACACCACCGCATGTCCCGCCTGTGTGTATCTGGACCCGAACTTTTAGCCTCATATATGGCTGTGTAGTGGCCCGAAGTCTATATTTCTGGCCCCTCCATAATTGTCATACATGCTGTCTTTTGTGTAGATGCAATGTGCAAAAGGTTTAGTCTTTAGTTATGTGTATTGCACAGCTGCAGCATATGAAGAGTTAATGTCTGAATGTGGCTGGGATCTGTCTGGAAAAGTAACAATTTCTGTCCTGTCACATGGTATGCTAGACACTATAAATATGAGTGCATGGGGTGTGGTAGTGAGCAGTCGTTCAACTTCTTCACTGGTTGAGTGTGGAGTCCCAGTCACATGGGGGTACCTTCAACCCTCATGTGGTGAAGTGATGGAGGAAGAGAGGGATCCTGATGTCCCTATCCCAGGAACCTTTATGTGAAAGTGAGAGCTGAGTGGAAAAAGAAGTGGACTGTGCAGTGATCTGCACTTAATCAAGTGAGTGTCTGTGATCCTACGCACATCCTCCTCCGGAGTGTTCCCCTTCCAGATAACATTGCCTGTAGGACCAGTGTCATTCTGTGTCTCCTGTCCTACCTGCACTGGTGTGTATTAAGCTGTACGCTGTCAAGTAAAGCTTTTTCAGCCCCTGTCTCTTCCCAAGGACTGAGGTACTAAAGTTAAGTGTGTGGACTTCCTTCATTTCTCCACCAAGGATCATACCAGTGTGTAAGGAATGGTGGCATCCCATGTGACAAGTCTACAGTGCAGCATACCTATACAGGTAATAGGTGTCCCAGTGTTGCCTGGTAGAGGCCTAGTGATACTACAGTAGAGGGATTTTAGTACAAAGATACTATTTTAGGCAAGTAAATAACAGTTGTGCTCATTAATATACTGGCCAAGAGGTACATAAGCTTGAGAAGTTAGTGAACATTCAAGTAGATATTAGAGACAGCAGTAATGATTGTTCTTGCATAGCGAGTTTTATTTGTTATACCATCAGACTACATTGCAGGCTCAGTATTACATGTCCTCAGGTTAGAGGAATTTACAAGCATAGCACATACAGCAGACATACCATGTATATAAAAAAAGCCAACTACACACACCATCAGTATGCAGAATACCCTTTAGTTAATAGCAAGGGGTAATGGAACATCAGTTGGAGGGCTTGGAGTATCCAAAATTCTCATATGATAGCAGTACATCACAGGCTCTTTCCCTAGACCAAGCTGGTACGTCCACACATATACCCCCTGATGAGGCTGCAGATTAACAGTGATGGCCTCCTTAATTTCAGCGGCTTCGTTCCAAGATTCTGTCTCTGTGTTGACATTGAAGCCACCATGTTCAGCTGCCAAAGAAAACTGGCTCTGGGCAATAAGGGCCACCAAATCTCTGCTTCCTTCTGTGGTAGTAGTGGAGACCTTCCAGTTCTGCTCTATACTAGCCATCTTCTTCCTTTCATATCCAATCTTCCTGGTGATAGTCTTCTTCCACTGAACAGCGGTCTCTGAATCATTGACGATGATCTGGATGCATACCCATTCACCATAAGCTGGCCCCATAGTAACACCCAGCCCCCCTGGTAGAAAGTTAATGACACTGGGATGGAAGGAGAAGGTTTCCGAATTCAGGTCATCATGGAAGTCAGTGCTTCTTAGGTATTGGACCCCTGACTGATCAAGAGGCTTCATGAAGTAATAGTAATCTGCAATGCCAAAGTAGTAAAGTCCATTGTTACAGTTGGGGTGCAGAGTAAATTCTTCACCTTCTTCATCCATGTTCAGGTTCTTGGTTTTACGATAGATACCACGATTTTGATAGATGATATAGAAGTAACCAAAAGCCGCCAAGTAGTGGTCTCCTCCTCGACAGTTGGGATGTAGGGTATATACAATAGAGTCTTCATCTGTCATCATGTTTTTCACACGGCGGTAAACGTTTCCCCTAATTATGTAGAATAAGTCATATTTACTAGCCAGGTAATGATCTCCCCCTCTACAAGATGGATGCAAGCTGAAGACTTCCAGATTCTCTCCTTTGTTGAAGTTAGTTGATCTCATGTAGCAAGCAAGATCTGATCGGACAATGTAGTAATATTTACTGACACCACAGAAATCCACCCCTTTGGCCAGGTTCTGACGGACAATTTTTCCACCCATGATTGGGAATCTGAAAGAAAAAGTCAAGATGATCAAGGAGAGTGTAAACGTTTCAGAAGGCATCCTACTAGTAATATGGGTCCTGAATGGGTCATAGATTCTAGACGGAGTGTTTGAGATCCATCCAGAAGAGGAGTGTGACATTTCTGTTGGAAGTCTGGCCATACAAGGAAGTAGTTATGGGGTACAGAGGCAACACAGCACTTCAATGCCCAAGCGGGCTTAAAGGTCTCTAGTGTGTATTTGGACTAAGTGTTAGCCAGATGTTACACTGGGGTCATTCCCCCTCCAAACATAGTATAATTAGAAACTATTCTGTGGAGAACAATTCTTCATATATAGAATTGCATTTGTGATCTGGAAGACTAATCTCAAACATAGGGTTCATACCTTCCAGTGGGGCCACACGTAGAACCCCAGCAAGCTACAGCAGCTTATGCACCATCTGATTTTGTAGATTAGATTTACTACTTCTCCTAATTGGACAATTCTAGCTGAGACTATGCAGTCTAGAAGGGGACCTAGTTTACCACTATGGCTCACACTAGTGAAAAAAACCTTATACTTCAAGGCCTTTTTGAAACTCTTATGGCCTTTGATAAATCAGAGTATACAGGACAGCTAGGGTCAGCCTTCAGGGGCATCAATAACCTATACCCACAGCCAACTATAAGAATAGGTAGGTCAGGGAACAAAGTGACGCCATCACCCTGAAGAAAGGGCAATTGCCAAAACAGGCAACAGCAGGATACTAGGGATGAGCGAACATGTCCGTTACGGACACATCCGCACCCGGACACCGGCTTTGCCGAACACTGCAGTGTTCGCGCGTAAGTGTCCGGGTGCCGCCGGGGGGCGGGGAGATGCGCGGCGGCACGGGCGGCAGTAGCGGGGAACAGGGGGGAGCCCTCTCTCTCCCTCTCCCCCCCACTCCCCGCCGCACCCCCCCGCGCTGCCACGGCGGCCCCCGAACTTTTTCGCCCGAACACTGAAGTGTTCGCAAAGTTCGGTGTTCGGGCGAAAAAGGGGCGGAGCCGAACGTGTTCGCTCATCTCTACAGGATACCCATCTCTAATAATCCCCAATACAACAGATTTATGTCTATACCATCTTGTTCTAAAGGCTGACCCCAAGAAACTCCCATATCCCAGATGCTAGCAAATGGTTAATGGCTATGGGGACATGTATGGAGCCCAAATACCTGGTTTTATAATTGGCCATTGACCCCTTGTATTAGAGATAACTAAGAACAGACAGTGGTGAATGTGAGTCAAGCTGCAATGCCATACACACAGCACTATGCTTTACAAAGTCTGGAAAACCCTTTTAAATTGGCTTCCAGCCAGGAAACAACCTGACAATATGGAGCATTTAACTCCGTTGCTCTGTAGCTTCAGGAGTCAGACTGACCACCTCTCCACCAAGCATCACCTGCATGCAGGAATACCAACTCTGACAGAAGGCAAGTAGTCCTAATCTAATTAAATCACCAGCAGCCACCAGATTGGCGCTATAGTCCAAGTGCATTTACACTGCAAAGAGGATCACTCAAAAGATGGCTTTTGAGCAATCATTTTGCATAAACCACTTGGTACTAATGCCTATTAGTAGTGTGTGAGCCACCAGGAGCTGGAGTCAGGGAACAGACCACCCACTGTTCCTTGATTACATTCCTTTTGTTCTGCTTGCTTCTTTGATTGCTACCTGGCCAGATCACAGCTGTTAGTATCCCTGACCTCCCCCTATTCTTACAGCCAATTATGGAGACAGGCTGTTGATGGCACTATGGGTTAAGGCCAACTTCCACTATATTGTATTCTATGGTATGGTTCACCTTGTATTATGTATTACTAAATGCTAAGCAGACAGAACCCTTTGAAGAAGTTAATCAGCAATAAAAGTTATATAACCCCACTATATAATATGGGGTTCTGATCCTGCATGTGCAGGTCTATAGACCATCACTAGGCTGAGGAGAAGCAGTACTCTAGGCTACATAATATATGCTGCTCCTGGATAGTAAGGCCATGTTCACACAAGGCAGATTGGCTGCAGAATATCCACAGATGGCACTTTTCAAATCTTATCCACTTTTTCCATGCAGAGGGTCCATACCAAAAATCCCCAGTAGACCCACCTCACATGAACATGGGCTAAAGCTTCTAGTGCATAGAAAGTAGTAGACAACAAGACAGGGAGGACAGGTTGGGCTTAGTACCAAGGCATTCTGCAGACAAGCCAACCTTCCACCACTTACCTGCTCAACTGGCCTCTCACTGCTAGATGTATTAGGGCTCACAGGTGTTATATATCCAGGTGAGCCCAACCAGCCAATCACACATCAGGGTGGAGACCATCGCTGGACAACCAGGGACTCCAATGAATTTCATGGGAGGATTGTATTAGCAGAGGAATTTTTATGGGATGAGATGTTGCAGATTTTCCACGGTATTGGACTCGGCCATATTGCTGCTCTGACAGCCTGTGGCCACTCAGCTGATCGATCGGGGTCCCGGGGTCCTGGTCATTATGCATACGATGATGCCAAATATGTGGGATATTTTTTTCTTATACATACGGGAAAATTACACCTTTTTTATTTTTTCTTATATTTTTTATGTCTCTGTACGGAACTTGAACCATTGAAGCTCTGATCGCTATGATAATGTATTGCAGGACTTCTGCACAATAGCGATCATAGGCAATGGCAAGCGGAGAACCGCGCCCCCTGAGTGAACACTTCACTTCGCTGTTGCAGTGGGAAGTCGGCTATCGGTCACAGATGGATTCCGCTGCTGGATGGCGCAGGCTCACTTCTGAGCTTGTGCCATCCACAGGACGTACGTTTATATACTATTGCGTTAAGTAGCACCCTGCCAGGATGTAAAAGTAAGTCCTGTGGCGTATATTTTACGCCAACGATTTTTCATCTGATTTTCTGTTCACAAAAATTGTACTGAAATCGGACGGAAATCAAGCAAATTGTTGTAAACGGTTTTATTCAAATGTGTAATTTTTTTCGATCGGATGTATAGTCCGAGCGAAAACATCTGCATTGAAAAACGCTGCGCAAATGTTCCCATGTGACACGCCTTATAGCGTAAGTTATAGGACAACATTTTAAAAATCTCACCCACATGAAATCCGCAGCGGTGCGGTCATGCGGGTCCGCAGCGGGTCAATCTAGACTGCAGATTATCAATACGCATTCATCTCTTCAAATGACGGCGTGAAATCTGTACGCCAAAATCTAAATCAGTTGGAATCCACAGCATTGCCAACCTGCGGGAACATACCCCAGGGGCTTATTCACATAAACGCACTCGCGCTGAGTATTACATGTGCAAAATTTCCTTGCGCAATGTGCAGTGAATGGAATCCATAAATTGCAACGGGTTCATCACATACGTTTTTTGCGTGTACATTTCGGTGGCGCACAAACGAAAACGCAGTATATCCTATTTTTGGGTGCAATAAACTAAATAAAGTTACTAGCCCATTGAAATGAATGGGAGCATGCTTGCAAGCTTTTTTGTGCACGCACATACGCAGGGCATGCCGGTGCAAAAAATACGGTAAAATACACCACATGCGTGCAAGAACGCAACCCCCATCGTGTAAATATGTCGCGCCCATGTGAAGACGGCATAAGGGCTTATTCACACGAACGTTTTTGTGCAGCATTTTGTGTGCAATACGCGGTGAATAGTGCACATTGATCTCAATGGTTTCCTTTACATATGCGTATTTTGCACATCCGCGGGGAAATCGCGTGCTGGTGATTTACGGTCTCATATCGCACTCGCCTGTGTGAAGTTAGCCTTAGGGGGTTTTAAGCGAGGGATTTTTGTCAGGCGGTCTGTAGATTTCCGTCCCCCGAGACTAAAGTCACATGGTGATTTTCACGAGCACGTTTTTTCTGAGTTGGAGAGAATTCACTCGGGGCATATGCGCAATTGCGTGCATCTCAGTGGTGTTTGCGGAACAATTTTTTTTGCGCACGTATTGGTGTATTTTACTGCATTTTTTGAGCCCAAAAGGCATGATTTTTAGCACACAGGACAAACGCCCTGATTTAATGGTAACTTGCCTCATCAGTTCCAGATGTGTTCTTTCTCTTGCGGAATTGCACAGTGTATTGCGCATCTTGTTGCGCATTGCATGCACATTTGCGCACCCCCCTATAGAATGCTATGGGGACTTTTGATGTGCAAATGCGTACAAAAGTAAAGCACGCTATGATTTTTTCGCATGTGCAAAAATAGGAAGTGAGAACGAACTCATTGAAACCAACGGGGCCATTGTGTGTGAAGGAGCCCTTAGGGTGCGTTCACGCATCGCTGATTTAGGATTTCCTTTACAAGGGCGCATCTGTGCACGCAATACGTAAAGAACAGAAGCCATTGATTTCAATGGGTTCGTTCTCATTTCCTTATTTGCGCAGCCAAAAAAAATACCACTTTAGTGCACATTTTGGTTGTGCAAAGAAAATAAACCGCAGCCTGCTCTACCTTTCTGCGCATTTGCGCACCAAAGGTCCCTGTAGAAGTCAATGAGGAGCGCGCAAATGCGTGTGGAGAGGAGCGATACGCGGCGTAATTATGCTTGAAAAACAGCTAATGAAATATTTCAAGCAGTGCGCCGTTTGCCGCACGGAAATGAGTGCGAAAAAGTACAGTAAAGTACGCCGATACGTGCGTAAAAAGCTTTGTTCCACAAAAACGCAACGCTGAGGCGCCTGTAAACGCACATATACATCCGCGTGAAGGAGCCTTTACTGCAGATTTTGGTGCAGATCTGCAGCAGATTTGATCCCCTTCAATTTGAATTCAATTGAAAGGGTAAAATTAGCTGCAGAGCCGCAGCACATCACCCATGTGTGAACGCACCCACATTCTGCATTTGTATTGTGTTCTTTCTTATATATAAGGGCTGTCAAGGTCTGCTGGGATTTGCAGTTCCCCACAATTGGGTGGGTAGGTGGGTTGCCCATGGTAACCAGTGGGGTCACTACTTTCATTTTCTACTGAACTGGTTGCCATGGGTAACTCGTTCCTCTCGCCTGCCGTAAAGCGCGCGGTGTGGTTCCGCTCTGTTTGTCCAGTCCTTGGGCTACAGTAATATGGCGGCGGCTCGGTGAAGTTCTCCCTCTAGCGACAGCTACGAGCTGCTGCACTTCTCCGCAGGGGCAGGAAGCCGCCGAGCCAGAAGGGACGTTACCGGTTTGGCTCGTCGTCGTGGTTTCAGCGGGAGCGGAATATTTGGGGTGGAGGCTACCGGATAACGAGTGAGTGGCCGCCATGTACCGCGGGCGGGGGTGTAATACCGAGGGCGGCCATTGTGTGACGTCATGTGTGGTCGGTAGTGACGACACAACGTGTATAGTGCCGTTCTAATGGCCTTATAAAGGGCCTATATATCTTCATGGGGTGTTATTTAAGCAGGCACTACAAGTCCCAGCATGCCGGTTGCAGTAGTATTTTCAGAGTCTGTCCCGCTTATCGGATCGTGGTTTGCAGAATCGCCCCGCTGGATTCGCACAGGGTGGGGAAAACCACGTTGGGGAAAAAATAGTTTTTTTTTTTGCTGCAGCTTTGTTGAGAAAATGAAGGAAATACGGTAAAATGTGGTTTTTAGCGCACCCGATCCGTCGCGTGTGAGTACGCCATAAGGGTTTGTTCGCACGCAGCGCAGTTGGTGCCGGTTTTCCAACATGAAAGATCAGCGCAAAAAAAAAAATCACAATGACGCCATTGGTGCGGGATTTGACACGACTTTTGATGCGGATCTGCGGCGGACTTCACCTTTCATACGGCCGTGAATCTCGCTCTGCGTTTGTGCTTTGCCAGAGGCGAAGATGACCCCCGTTCTTTTGAGTGGACTCTTACGCACGGGCCACCTTTTATCGCTTCGTGTTTCTCAGAACGCATCACTCGATTTCAACGGGACCTTTAATTCCTTGTATGGCGGGTGGCGCGATGAGAGGGCAGCACTTCCATCACGCGTGAGAATCGGTACGTCAGAGGCCTGAAAGACGCCTCGCAGCCTCGAGTGTAGGTAGCCTGAAAGGGTTAAATTTGCTGCTGGCTTACGTAAAAACGTGCGTGGATTTTGACGCTGGTCAACGCCAACATCCTAGCAGACCCTGATCAGCCGTTAGTGACTATTATCACTTCAGGGGGCTCCTATGGATGCGGCCCCTATGGACGCCCCACCTACAGTGGAAAAGTGTGACATAAAAAAAAAAAATAAAACCCAATGTGAATGACCCCCAGAGGTCATCGGGCGACGCGCTCCGAGGAACACGAAAAGATAGGATGTGAGAGATTTTTTTTGTGTGTGTGTGGAAGTAAACCTCGCTCGTGTACATGACTCCATTCAAAAGAACGGGGGCTCATATTCGCGCGTCTCGTAACGCATAAGTGTCACGTGATTTTCTTGGCTGCGTGAAAGTCGCCTTAGGGGGGTAAAATGCGAAGGTTGAAGCCCGCTACAAAATCCACGCCATTTAGGTCGGGCTTACAGGAGCGTATGATAAAACACGGCGTAAAAATCTCAGCGTTTTACCGGTGGGCGGAGCTGCGTATCACCGCGTTTGCAATCGCGTATGACAGCAAATTTCACGCATCGCTTCTGGTGTCCTTATTTTTTTAAAGTTTTTTTTTTTCCGATTTACGCAACGTTGCCTAAAAACACCGCACATACGGAGTGTAATCACGTAGGCACCGCACATACGCAGTGTAATCACGTAGGCACCGCACATACGGAGTGTAATCACGTAGGCGCCGCACGTACGCAGTGAAATCACGTAGGCGCCGCACATACGCGGTGTAATCACGTAGGCGCCGCACATACGGAGTGTAATCACGTAGGCACCGCACATACGCAGTGTAATCACGTAGGCACCGCACATACGGAGTGTAATCACGTAGGCGCCGCACATACGCAGTGTAATCACGTAGGCGCCGCACATACGCGGTGTAATCACGTAGGCACCGCACATACGGAGTGTAATCACGTAGGCACCGCACATACGCAGTGTAATCACGTAGGCACCGCACATACGGAGTGTAATCACGTAGGCGCCGCACGTACGCAGTGAAATCACGTAGGCGCCGCACATACGCGGTGTAATCACGTAGGCGCCGCACATACGGAGTGTAATCACGTAGGCACCGCACATACGCAGTGTAATCACGTAGGCGCCGCACATACGGAGTGTAATCACGTAGGCGCCGCACATACGCAGTGTAATCACGTAGGCGCCGCACATACGCAGTGTAATCACGTAGGCGCCGCACATACGCGGTGTAATCACGTAGGCACCGCACATACGGAGTGTAATCACGTAGGCACCGCACATACGCAGTGTAATCACGTAGGCACCGCACATACGGAGTGTAATCACGTAGGCACCGCACATACGGAGTGTAATCACGTAGGCGCCGCACATACGCGGTGTAATCACGTAGGCGCCGCACATACGCGGTGTAATCACGTAGACGCCGCACATACGCAGTGTAATCACGTAGACACCGCACATACGCAGTGTAATCACGTAGACACCGCACATACGCAGTGTAATCACGTAGACACCGCACATACGCAGTGTAATCACGTAGACACCGCACATACGCAGTGTAATCACGTAGGCACCGCACATACGCAGTGTAATCACGTAGGCACCGCACATACGCAGTGTAATCACGTAGACACCGCACATACGCAGTGTAATCACGTAGACACCGCACATACGCAGTGTAATCACGTAGACACCGCACATACGCAGTGTAATCACGTAGACACCGCACATACGCAGTGTAATCACGTAGACACCGCACATACGCAGTGTAATCACGTAGGCACCGCACATACGCGGTGTAATCACGTAGGCACCGCACATACGCGGTGTAATCACGTAGGCACCGCACATACGCAATGTAATTACGGACGCACCGCACATACGCAGTGTAATCACGTAGACACCGCACATACGCAGTGTAATCACATACGCAGTGTAATCACGTAGACACCGCACATACGCAGTGTAATCACGTAGAAACCGCACATACGCAGTGTAATCACGTAGGCGCCGCACATACGCAGTGTAATCACATACGCAGTGTAATCACGTAGACACCGCACATACGCAGTGTAATCACGTAGACACCGCACATACGCAGTGTAGTCACGTAGGCGCCGCACATACGCAGTGTAATCGCGTAAGCGCCGCACATACGCAGTGTAATCGCGTAGGCGCCGCACATACGCAGTGTAATCGCGTAGGCGCCGCACATACGCAGTGTAATCGCGTAGGCCCCGCACATACGCAGTGTAATCGCGTAGGCGCCGCACATACGCAGTGTAATCGCGTAGGCGCCGCACATACGCAGTGTAATCGCGTAGGCGCCGCACATACGCAGTGTAATCGCGTAGGCGCCGCACATACGCAGTGTAATCGCGTAGGCGCCGCACATACGCAGTGTAATCGCGTAGGCGCCGCACATACGCAGTGTAATCGCGTAGGCGCCGCACAAACGCAGTGTAATTACGGACGCACCGCACATACGCAGTGTAATTACGGACGCACCGCACATACGCAAGGTTGAAGCCTGCTACAAAATCCACGCCATTTAGGTCGGGCTTACATGAGTGTATGATAAAACACGGCGTAAAAATCTCAGCGTTTTACCGGTGGGCGGAGCTGCGTATCACCGCGTTTGCAATCGCGTATGACAGCAAATTTCACGCATCGCTTCTGGTGTCCTTATTTTTTTTAAGTTTTTTTTTCCTATTTACGCAACGTTGCCTAAAAACACCGCACATACGCAGTGTAATTACGTAGGCACCGCACATACGCAGTGTAATTACGTAGGCACCGCACATACGCAGTGTAATTACGTAGGCACCGCACATACGCAGTGTAATTACGTAGGCACCGCACATACGCAGTGTAATTACGTAGGCACCGCACATACGCGGTGTAATCACGTAGGCACCGCACGTACGCCGTGTAATCCCCGTAGGCGCCACACATACGCCATGTAATCACCTAGGCGCCGCACATACGCAGTGTAATCACGTAGGCACCGCACATACGCAGTGTAATCACGTAGGCACCGCACATACGCAGTGTAATCACGTAGACACCGCACATACGCAATGTAATTACGGACTCACCGCACATACGCAGTGTAATCACGTAGACACCGCACATACGCAGTCTAATCACGTAGGCACCGCACATACGCAATGTAATTATGGACGCACCGCACATACGCAGTGTAATCACGTAGACACCGCACATACGCGATGTAATCACGTAGGCACCGCACATACGCAGTGTAATCACATACGCAATGTAATTACGGACGCACCGCACATACGCAGTGTAATCACGTAGACACCGCACATACGCGATGTAATCACGTAGGCACCGCACATACGCAGTGTAATCACATACGCAGTGTAATCACGTAGACACCGCACATACGCAGTGTAATCACGTAGACACCGCACATACGCAGTGTAATCGCGTAGACACCGCACATACGCAGTGTAATCGCGTAGACACCGCACATACGCAGTGTAATCACGTAGACACCGCACATACGCAGTGTAATCGCGTAGACACCGCACATACGCAGTGTAATCGCGTAGACACCGCACATACGCAGTGTAATCGCGTAGACACCGCACATACGCAGTGTAATCGCGTAGACACCGCACATACGCAGTGTAATCGCGTAGACACCGCACATACGCAGTGTAATCACGTAGACACCGCACATACGCAGTGTAATCACGTAGACACCGCACATACGCGGTGTAATCGCGTAGGCGCCGCACATACGCGGTGTAATCGCGTAGGCGCCGCACATACGCAGTGTAATCACGTAGGCGCCGCACATACGCAGTGTAATCACGTAGGCGCCGCACATACGCAGTGTAATCGCGTAGGCGCCGCACATACGCAGTGTAATCGCGTAGGCGCCGCACATACGCAGTGTAATCGCGTAGGCACCGCACATACGCAGTGTAATCGCGTAGGCACCGCACATACGCAGTGTAATCACGTAGGCGCCGCACAAACGCAGTGTAATTACGGACGCACCGCACATACGCAATATAATCACCTACGCAGCGGTTTCGTACGCACCCTTAGATAACAAGAGGACTCCATCGTGCAGTGAAATTGCCCGATTCTCCACTGTCAGCCTATCAGATAGCGCTGACCGGCGGAGATTCGGCGGCAGCTCCTGCGGCGGAGCTTAGCTGTGGAGTACCGCAACACCCGTGGACAGGGGGCCATAAAAAAAGTTGTATTGGCTTAAAATGAAGCAAAATTCAATATTCGCCGATCACGGCCAGAACTGCAGCCCCGGTACCCGCCAGACGGAACCCAGCAGGAGCGGCGAGCAATAAAGCGCTGTACATTGTGCGTGTGAAAATCTTTGTTGCTCATGGCAACCAATCACAGCGCAGCTTTCATGTTACCTGCGCTGTGATTGGTTGCTAGGGGCAAAAAAAATCACAGGGGAAGTCAGTGAGTTTTCGATTTTTAATTCCGCCGGTATTCGTCGCCCGGCGCTGGAGAACGCTCAGGCAAAATGTCACTCAAATCGGACAGAACTTGAACAGATCTTTTGTTTCATGTATAAGATGCGCAGTTGTTTGGGGGCGGAGCTACTGCTTTGGTTTGGGCTTTAAAGGGAACCTGTCATCACCTTTGAACCCCGTAAATTGCGCTATCTGGCTCCTAGGTCAGGAGGCGGTGTTTGATACTTCAATACTAAGACCGTCCTTGTTGCCCAACCAATCACAGCGCAGCTTTCATTTCTCAAGTTGCCGAGGTAAAAGGAAAGCTGCGCTGTGATTGGTTGCTATGGGCAACAGCACCATTTTACTGTTAGAGCGTTTTGATAAATGAGGCCCAAAACTTTTATTCTGCCGTAATCGTCACCAGGGGAATATGAGACAAAATGGCTGCCAATGGAGACAGGAGAGCGTCTTGTCCTTGATTTTCATGTCCACCATTAGAGTGTCCCCCCCCCAAGGCGAATGTGTTCTGCGCTATAACCTTCTTCCATGAGGAAACAATCCCAAGGATTTCTCACCTGGACGCTACAGATATGGCTCTTGTCGCGGCCAGAACAGGCAATCCTAGGGTTCATCTTCCAACAGGAGGGGGCACCCCACCTTTTTTTACAATTAGGTCAGAAGTGAGCGGTGACTACCAAAGAGATGGATTAGCCGTGCAGGTGGTGATGATGGTGAACGTCCTTCCTGGCCGCCACGTTCCCCGGACTTCACGCCTTCTGATCTTTTTTCTCTCTAGGGGGTTAGATGGTCTACATCAGATGAGTATTTAGCTTTTCCCCTCCTTTTCCGCCACCACTGCCCTCCCTCCAGCCTACTGCCCCATGCACAGGGGGATGAATTTCTGTTTGTCCAGAGACCCTTCCCTGTGGATATCCTCATACTTTTCGGGGTGCAGTGTGGCTTCTTCACCCTCTTTTTCTTCTGGGCCTGTTTCTATAGGGAAGCGCTGCAGCGTTCCTGCTCAGGGGGGGTGTGCCTTGCGCATCTTCTATGCTGTGGCCTAGGCTGTTGTGGTTCCCTTCTGCGTGCCTGGCTGTCAGATGCTGGTCATCACCCCAGTGCGCTGCTTTTAGTCCACCATCATGCGCGCCACGATCCCAGTGGTGGGTGGTGAAGGTACCAAGGCAGAGCTTTGCTCTTCCTCTCTACTACAGCAGTGTATGTAACGCGCCCGGTGCCGGATTCACTGTGAGCCGCCAGACTCTGTGCCCAATGCCTACACCATGCCAGCACTACTCTGGACCCCGGATTCGGACCTTGTCAACTCACTTCCTGCAGGTCGGGCTTAGCAACTGTCTTTCTACCTTGCACGCCAGTACTCTGTTCTGTCAATGGGTTCCACCTTTTTCCTCCTCAGCTCCTTTGCTTCCTTTACTCTGTCCCCGCTATCTCCCTTCAGCGTGCTGAGACTTGTGGTGCCTCTGGTGTGCTTGTCCACATCTAGCAGCGATCCGTTTGCATTTCAGACTCTCTATCAGGCCAGCTCCGGGTCAGGTGAGCTTTGCCTGGCGGCTAACTCCCATTCTCCATTGCTCCTCTTGCAGTGCCACTAGCAGTCCGCCTATACCAAAGTGCTCCATCAGTCGCCCCCAAACATGTCTTGCCGGAAGCGATTTTTCCATGCGTGACCTCTCCCATAGTATAACCCAGAGGTGGGCTAGGCCTTCTCACTCTAGGACATCTTCCAGGTCTCCCACCTCATCAACCTTCTCAGTCCCTCCTGGGATGCGGTCAGAATGCTCCTCCAGAAAAGAGTGAAGCTCCCTTGGATTCCAACCTGGATGAGGAACGGACGCCTAAGCTTTCCAATCTGATTGATAACATGGTAGTCACCATGAAGGATATCCTTCAGGTGAAAGATAAGACACTACATTCGCGGAAGCCTTTTCCTTCAGACATCCAAAGTGTTCCCCAAGGTCTTTCCTTCTTAAACTGAGTTTTAAGATGTTTTAGCCAGGAAATGGAACCTCCTCGACTAACACTTCACCAAAGCAAAGTGCTTGAATGTCATGCAGCACTTCCCGTAAGAGTTATTCAAGAAGTGGTCGTCTTCACCAGCAGTGGATCGCCCAGTGACCCGTTTATTAGCAAAACGCCACCTTTCCTATGTCGGAAAAATTGTAATCGCTAGCCAAATCCTCCTTCAAGGTGGTGGGTTCGGCCCTTTAAACTGTTTTCGCTTCTACCTGGGTCAGTAAGGCCACTGAATGGGCTGAGCAGTTATGTGGCGGCATTCTTTCTGGCTGTCCTCCGGAAGAATTAGCAGGCGTTGTGCTTCAGATAGGCCAGGTGGGAAAATACATCGGTGATGCTGCCAGGCTATGGGCCCGTGCCTTGGCAGCTTCAATAGTAACACACTGTACTCTGTGGCTAGAATTCTGGGCCGCAGATGCCACCTCTAAGAGGTCCTTACCAGGTCTTCCCTTTGTTGGATCACACCTCTTCAGCGCCAGACTAGATGAGATCACCTTTGAGACCAATGGCGGTAAGAGCTCAGCCCTACCACAGAACAAAGCTGTGCAAGATCTGCACAGAAGAAGAGGCCTCAATTTTGCTCCTATCGCCGCTCCAGCGCCCGGACCTTCTTTAGCTCCAGAATTCCTGTGTCTCCTTCAAAAGCCAACGCTTTGGCTCACGCGATAGACATCCTCTCCTATCAGGGTGTCATAGTTCCGGTCCCTTCCTTTAGAAAGATTTAAGGGTTTCTATTCGAATCTCTTCATGGTGCCCAAGAATAATGGCACCGCCAGACCTGTGCTGGATGAGAAGAAACTAAATCAGTGTGTCAAGACTTGACCCTTCCGCATGGAGTCGCTGAGATCTGTCATTGCCTTCATGCAACTAGAGGAGTTTCTGCCATCCATTGAGATCAAGGATGCCTAGCTTCATGTGAACATCTGTCGAGTGCATCGGTGATTCCTCTGCTTCGCTGACAATATATTGCCCTTCCATTAGGGTTGGCCACGGCATCTTGAGTCTTCACAGAGGTTCTGGTATCAGTAATGGCTCTCCCCCACTTCTAGGGGAAAATGGTCCTCCTTCATCTAAATGACATTTTGGTGAAAGGTCCGACTTAGTTGGCCAACCTGGAGAGTCTCCACATCACACTGGAGACTGCTTCGTTCGGGTGGATTGTCAACCATCCCATGTCTTCCCTCTCAGTGTCGCAACGCCTAGAATTCCTGGGCCTCTCCTTCAACACGGCACATGTATGTGCCCTCCTCCCGCCACGGAAACTAGATCATCCTCAGGTAAAGGTGCGCTCCCTGTAAACTCAGCATCTCATGACCATTCGTCACTGCGTGTATTTATATATGTATAATAGTGTGCCTATATATATTATTTATATCATATATACATACATATACACACACAGACGCACACTAATATACATATATAAATACACGCACAGGCACACACTTATATATGCATGCGATATTATATACGCACACTTTTATATATAAATATATATACACAGACAAACACACATTAGATATATATACATACACAAACACACAGGTGCACACGTTTATATACACACACACACATACATATACACACAAGGACACTTTTGTATTTTTATACACAATGCAAACACATGTTTATATAACAGACAGAACAATCCGTATGCTCACCTGCATCCAATGTGGCCACACTGGCAGGTATACAGGCTGCTCTCAGTTCTTTTTGTGGCCCTCCTGCATACTTGGGCCCCTGATGTCTCCCCAGATCTGCTGCCATGAAACAAGGGAGGGCCGGTGAGAGCTCTCATCCTGCAGCTGCTCCTCCTCAGCCCCGCTGTCCCTCGCTTCTTCCCTCCTCCGCGGCCGTTGTCAGTGTGCTATCGGCACTCATCTAGTTTGGTCTGCTCTGCTAGACAAAACAAGCCAAAAGACGATCTGATTCTGACAACAGCACGGAGAGTGAGGGAACTTGCTGCACAGCCAGCCGGCTGTGAGGTGAAGTGGCGGGCCGGTTTGGGCCCGCGGGCCTTGTGTTTGACGTGTGTGTTAGATGGAGCAGTGGTCCTACGCGTGAGCACCCAGCGTGCCTGAGCTGAATATCACATTGCGTGGGAGTTCGTAATCGATTGGGTTATAGACGACAATCTGGATCCATAATTTCTTTTTGGCCTGGTTGTTTTTAAAATCGGAGGGCGGCGTGGAAACTTTGTTTTTAGGTAGCGTTATGCCTTTTCTAACAAATCGTCTCAATTTGTGCTTTTCTCTTTGTGAACAGATCTCAGTTTTCCACGGTGTCTGTAAAGTTGACGGAAAGATGTACAACCTGTCGGTGCTAAAGGTAACGGGTCCTTCCGCTCGTCTACGTAAGTGCTGGTCACTTGTCATGTGAAGTCCAGTGCATCTCCTTGCTTTCTGTTCAGGTGAAAGATCCCAGCTGCTTCTTTTGTGAAATCTTGAAGGAAGGTGTCAGCAAGGAGTACGAGGAGATGTTTGCGGAGATTAATTTCCTCTACAGCACCGTGTACAGGAACGTAGAGGAGCTGAAGCCCACGACTCTGCCTGTCGGGACGGTAATAGGGAGTAAACCTGGGAGGTGTGAGCAGCGTCGAAGATTGGAATCTGATGCTTGTGTTTCTTTTCAGTTTTGCATTGTCTTCTATGAAAAAATGAAGAGTTGGTGCCGCGCCATCCTGGAGTCCACCACTTGCAGCGCCCATGATGAGCTGGTCGAATGCTTTCTGGTGGATTTTGCCCTCTTCTCTCCTATTAAGAAAACCAAGTAAGGAGCCTTTGTTCTCCAAGGGCTTCTGCCCACGTGCGGATATTTGCTGTGCATCTACAGCAAATAGCGCCCATAGCATGCTATCGGAAATCGATTCTTCTTCCGTACTTGCGAAAAACAATTGCGGTTTCCACAAGCGAAGGAAAAATCGCAGCATGCTCCATTTTTCCGTGCAATGAAGCCAATGTAACCCATCGGAACCTGTGGCCCGTCCACAGTGGACATTGCGGACGGGTCGCGGATTCCGTGTCGTCGCCTAGCGACCGCACGGGGGAAAAAATGTGAAAAAAATCTGTACTGCACATGTGCGATGGTGTGCCACCGTGTCCATCCGCAGTACAGAAAAGAAGCAGACAGAGCAGGTACGCACGCACTCACGGACGCTGCTGCTGCCAGAGCCGGATTCCGCTGGGAGATTCCGCATGTGGAATCCGGCTCTGCAGTGTTGCAGGAGGCCTAAGACATATTAACCATATAAATGGGACACATTCACTGGAGTAAATCATAGACCCAACACTGCAGACTTTACACCCTGCTTATTCACAGTCTGCACCATCTCCATAGTGTTGTGTCCTCCTATGATTGCAGCATTCGCTTTCCTCTGGAGCAATTCCATAAACTCCCCTTCCGTGCAAGAAAATTCAAGTTGCATCACGTACAGCCAGTGTCTCTGCGTATTGATCTCTTTGCAAACAAGTCCGAGTTGAGGTAAGTGAATTTAATTTGTGTAAGGGGAATGTCTTAGTGCTATTTCTGCTATTAAAATTTTAGAGAGAGAGATGTTAAAAAATTAAAGGGGTTGTCCCACATCCAGCTATTGATGACTCACTGTGAGAAAAAGTCATCAATGCCAGATTTGCAGGACTCCCAGCGATCAGCTGTTCCCATGGGCCTTGTTTTGCAGCTGGAAGCAGATAGCTCCATACGATGCACAGTGGCCTGGGTTGGTACTGCAGGTTGAGTCCCATTGAAATGAATGTAACTCAGCCTATAATACTAGCTACTACACAGTGTGCAGGGATGTCTGCCTTCAGCCACAAAACAGTCTTGTACAATAACACTGGCGAGGGAAAACGGTTGGGGGTCCAAGGAGGTGCCCCCTACCGTTGTGCTTTTGATGAGCTATTGTGCTGGGAAAAATGCTGTATGTGAAACCATGTATAAGCACCCTGTTCACGCTGAGGGTTTTTTTTTCTTTTTTTTTTTTAATACCCCAAATCCATGTGTTTTCATGATTCATTGACCTCAATCCAAATTGGCGCTGTACTTGATACAGCAGGGATTTCATATTGTGTGAATGAGGCCTAATTCTCTAATATTGTCTTTCCTTTTTTAAGACCGGCCAAAAGATGGGACATTGCTGCAATCCATTACTTCCAGCAGCTGCTTGAGGGTAAAGTTGTATTTTAGTGTATTAGCAGTTGTCCAGCGAGGGATATATCGCTAGGTCACTCCATCCATTCCTTGTGCCTTAATGGTTGGTGGGTTCCTAATGTTAGAATGATGTAATGAATTAAGGGAACGTGGGCATTTAAGGTAGCCATACACATTAGACTAACATCAGCAGATTTGGTTGGGATTGAAAGACCATTTAATGTGTATTAGATGTTTGACAGAAAAAAGTATTGGGCCTGTTGTTATTCTACAATTTTGATCCTTTGGCGTTTTTTTTCTCCACTGCGAGAGTAAGTGAAAACTCTTGCAACGCAGTGTGAGAAAAAAAACGGGATCACGCCGGGATATCACCAGTCTTTTCAATGGGACCTGCGGCAGCAGCGTTTGCCCTATTGAAAGGATATGGAGAATACCGCGGACTTCTGCCACAGCTGTCATAGCTGTTGCGGGAGTTTCCTTCATCCCCACGGGGACCACGGCTGTGACAGCTGTGGCAGAAGTGCAGTATGCTATCCCATTGCTTTCAATGGGATCGGCGCTGCTGCCGGTCCCATTGAAAGCAGTGGTTTGTGGCATACCCTGCAGCATGATTTTAAATATAAGCCCTTCCCTGAAAATCATCAATAAGTGGTAAAAAAAAAAATTTACTCACCTCTCCGCCGCTGAGACACGTCCTCCGGCTTGCTCCCCAACACTGTTGTGCTAAGCACTAGCTGCTATTGGCTGAGCGCTCAGCCAATTACAGATAGTGCTTAGCTATTCATTCATGAATAGCTAAGATAGTGCTATTCATGAATGAATAGCTAGCACTATCTGTAATTGGCTGAGCGCTCAGCCAAAAGCTAAGCATTAGCTGCTATTGGCTGAGCACTCAGCCAATCAGCACAGCCCTTTCAGGATGCAGTGATTTTTAAATCCCCGCCTGATGAAAGTGCTGGACAGCAGTGTCGGGGAGCCAGCAGGAGGACGCGGCGGAGAGGTGAGTAATTAAAAAAAAAATTTTTTTTTACCACTTATTGATGATTTTCAGGGAATCGCTTATATTTCAAGCCCTTCCCCGAAAATCATACTGCAGGGTTTGCCACAAACCACTGCTTTCAATGGGACCGGCAGCAGCGCTGATCCCATTGAAAACAATGGGATAGCATGCTGCACTTCTGCCACAGCTATCACAGCTGTGACAGCGGTGGCAGAGGATTCCTTCATCCCCGCTGTTATGGATACGATGATACCAAATATGTGTTGTTTTTTATTTTACATTTTTTTATGCAAATAGGGGAAAATGTGCCAAAAAAGTTTTATTTATTTTTTTACCCTATTTTTATATCTCTGAAGGGGACTTGAACAGCTATGATCGCTAAGATAATCCATTGCAGGACTTCTGTACAATTTCTGGACTTCTTGTATTTCTTACAATGGCGATAATAGGCAATGGCAAGCTGAGACACTAGATACTGGTGTCCTGATGCCATGGGAACCCATCTGCCCTCCACGATTACATCGTGGGGGTCCGATGACGTCACAGAGGGAGGACAGCTATCGGTAACAGCTGGCTCTCTCTGTGGGATGGCACGGGCTCATCTTCTGATCCCGTGCTGACCATATAAGCTTACATCCTGTTGCGTTAGGTATCCCGCAGCCAGGACGTACACCTGCATCCTGTGGTGTTTAGAGGTTGAAGGTTATGTGCTCCTAATGATGATGCAATCGGCCCCCCAATCTCAGATATCACTCGTGACCGGAAAAGCATCACAGACAAAAAGTACAAACTTGACATGTCTATTGAAGAAGGCATTTGTCTTTCTAGAGTCCTTGAAGATTGAAGCTCAGCTTTGCTCCTTGGAGGACGGCTATATGATTGTGGACCTTTATGTTACTACTGCAGATTCCGTGGTAAGATGATGTCTTGCATCCTACAGTAAGACTGATGAGAGACGTCTCCTTCAGAAACTTTAAACTCTGATCATCTACTTCATCTATGTGTTTTTTTTTCAAAGATTTGCGCCAATGACGATCTAGTGGCGAAGAAATATGCCTGGTATGAAAATGGAAATCCCCAAGGCAAGATTGAAAATGGCGGACTTGTTATTTCCTCAGCCCAGACTTTGCAGAGAGAATGCACATCTATTCCTCTTATTGCAAAATCGCCTCATATCATTAGTGATGCCGGAGCCCAGGGTGGTGAGTGTCTCTAGTCAAGTGACTGGGGCTAAAGTTAAGCTTTCTTGTCCGTGATATTGGGGGACACAGACCTTTGGAATGGCTTCTGCCACTAGGAGATGGACAGTAAGTAATGAATGAATTAGTCGCCCCTACCAGTTATGACCCTCCTGTAGGCACCAAGCTCCATAGAGGCAGATCTCTTTTCTGCTTTTATTATTTTACCTTGTGCCCTCTAGGTGGAAATCGGAGATGACTTAACTTCTCTGTTTGCCCCAAGTAGGGAAGACTAACAGTGCGGCACCAGACACACTGTTATGTCCTCCTCCAAGAAGACAAACTGGAACAGAGGAACGCTGACCACTCTGTTTCCCGCCAGCCATGGGCTCACCTGAGATTCCTACCTGCACCCTCATATCCAGCAATCTCTCACCACTAAGTGACAGTCGCTGAAGCGGTGACCCTGCTGGTGCCTTGGGTGAGTTGCCATGAAAAGAGAGAAGATGAGGTGAATAAACTGGATTAGGTGAGTATGGTGCCCCTCACATTCCACACTCTCAGCACCTTCCCCTCCTCTCAACCCCCCCCCCACTCTCCCTTTAGCTGCGTCCCTAGTGAGGTGGTGCCCCGCTCCTCCCTCCATGGCTTCCTTAATCTGTTGTCACCCTCCGCCATGGCCCCCTGCCACCTCCAGCAGACTCAGATCTGCCAACCATACCAGCTCTGTTGCCCGTTGCGGATGCCATTTTTAGCAACTTCTGAAGCAACCCGCTAGCACATACCTGTACTTGTTGGAAGTGCTCTACACCTTCTCCGGCTCTACACTCCCAGGGGACTCTGTGTGCCTTAGAGCTGCGTCTGGCCTTTCTGGCCGGGTCAGTGCTACTGGTTTGCATCCCAGTTTCTGGGCTTTCAAAAGCGGTAGTCGGGAGGTGGGACACTGATGTGCATCAGAATACTAATGCCTGCAGTTCCAGGGTACTAGGAACTAGGTTAACCGTACCGCCTCTGTATTAGCTCTGTATGCCTACTAGACTGGCGGCTTACCTTAAATCACATCCGCCATACAGCCTCCTTTTCCCTTCCGATGAGGAAGTTTTTACGTTACGATTAATCTTGGTACCACGCCAAGTGGTCCACTCCAACATTAGCTTACCACGGCGACTCTTTCCATAGGAAGGGTAAGTCTATTACTGCCATCTGTAATTATGCAGCCTACACTCTGCTGGGGCACTTTCACATGTATCGATATTTAGCATTTCTTCTGCAAGCAGTAGGTCACACTTTTCACCTGTATGATTGCCAACATTCGCGGTCTGGTGTGTCAATGCGATACATTGCTCCTTTCCTAGGTGTAGAAAATAGACTCTGCATAATATCTTGACTGTAGGTCCATTCTGTCGCATCTACTGCCTTTGTACCTAAAGTCAAGGCGACGAGTGTACTGTTATAGGACCTATCTGGGATAGCTTGTCCTTAGCGCACGACACAAAATAATCACTCAGGATCCCCTTGCAAACACTAGTTTCTTTCGGATCGGGCACACTCATTAGATATTCTCTGCCTTTGACATCTACCCTTTGGAGACAGACACAATATCCATGTGGTGTACAAGCCTTGGACATCCAAGCCTCAGACAACCCAATCCTTCTCCCAGTACCTTGCTCTCCTCTTCTGGGAACTGTTCCACCTGGATGGAACAATAGAACTGAGACTCCTTATTCTCAGACGCCGTTTGCCCCTGTAAGGAGATTCTAATCCTTCCCTTTCGTTCCTGGGCCAAAGATCCCACAAGAATCCTGCCGATGGGATCATCCTCATCTTGGATCTTCTCTGTACCCTTCAAGCATGAGATCTACTTAGTTTGTTCTCTGCTCTAGGCCACTTGAAGCAGACTGCAGCACTGGCCTACTTAGCCAACCAGGGAAGCAAACACAAAAAACCAAAAGCACATGGCTACGGCTACGTCGGCGGCATCCAGTGTACTATTGCAGACTAAGTCCCATGTTACGACTTTCTTGACTTTCTACATTCAAGAGCAGACAGCTGGAAGGCCAGCATCAATAGTCGAATACTGAGCAGTGTGGAGCATGGGTCCTGCTATTCTGGAGAAGGTCAAGATGGAATTTTCGGTGTTGGTTCAACCATGATCGGGATTTGTCTTTTTTGCTAGTAGCAAACCAGAGAACACGCAGCACTTTCCTCTTCTGCCTTTCTCACCAACTCTTCAGCCCCTTTGAGGAGTGAAATTGTCTCTTCCAGCAGCTCCTACAGAAGTCGATTATCTTCAGCAAGCTTGGCTCTGACTGTACCTACCGCCGGCCAGTCTGTCTAGATCCGTTTTCAGCGGAGCGTACCTGTTAAAAGCACAAGGGCATCACCCTCCCTAATTGATACCACCCTACTAAATTTGCAGGCGCTTTCTTGACAATCTGCAACTTCCATTGCCTTCCTAGTGATAGGAATGCATTGCTTGGTAGCCACCGGTAGACGTGTAAATTACTTGCGCCTACTGGGAACACCAGACTGACCACATCACCTTTTTTTCTACCCCCTTGGGTAGTGCTCTAGAACGTCTGGGGGTCTTCTTAAATTGTTCTCTCCTATTGCTCACGTACAGACTGATTTGGCTCAGTGCCTACTGGGGTGTAGGGGGTATAGCTGGTAGGACGGTCTAAACTCTTTATTTGCTTGGTGCCAATCTCCTAGTTGCAGGTCTTGGTCTGTCCTCCAATGAATGTGATGAGAAATTGATTTTACGGTAAGTGAAAGAAAAAACTTTTTTTTAATCCAGCTATGGTGAAGAAAAGATTTCCTAAATGTAAGGTTTAACCCTTTTCAATCCAATTTTGGATTCAGGGTTTCCTAGAGGGCTTTCTCTTTCTGCCATTATACAATGGCGCCATCTGCTGACTAGAGCCAGTACTGCGATATGTGACATGCTGGAGAGGCCCCTGACAACAGAGCGGCCAGTAATCTACTGTAAGAATACCCTGCCGGACGTCTTCCAACATCGGAGCTGTACAGCCTTCAATCAGAGACGTCAGACAGTGGATTGGAAAGGGTTAATTTTAATCTTTGCGCTCTGCCACTGACACTTTTCGTGTCTCTAGCTCAATTCACATCGCCATGATTTGATCTCCGATCTGTGGGTTTCAACACTACAACTTCCAGCATATGTTTACTGCCTCAATCTTGAGAGGTGTAAGATGCGCCCTAATGTATGAAGAGGCATGCGCTGCTTCATATATCGGGTGTATCTCGAACCCTCTGTGCGCTTCAAGAAAAAATTTGTGCCAACTGGTATAGTTTTATGCTAGTTTCTGTTAAGCCTGGGTGGACACCCCCATTCCTGACAAGCCACGCCTCTTTACAACAAGCCACATCCCCTTTAAAGTTAGACTGCTCTCACACCTGCATTCGGGCGCAGTTCAAGGTTTCCGCCTGAAATCCATAGGGAAAAGGGGCTTTATTTTTTTTGCCCTATTTTATATTGGTTTCTCTCCTCCAAAACGCAGGTGTGAAAGCAGCCCAAGGCTTGCTCCAAAATTGGCAACTTTTTTTTTTGCCACGTTTGCCTTAATCAATTCCGCCTAGTAATTCTGTAATTCTTTTGTCGGTGAGAGTGAGAAAAATCTATTGCTTGATTGTACCTTGAATTCATGAGCCTTAGTGGGATTATGAGGTTTAGGTGTGCAGTTCTGCGATTATTTCATTTAGGGCTTATTCAGACGACTGTATATCGGCTGGGTTTTCATGCCCAGCCAATATACGGCGTCTCTCTCTGCAGGGGGAGGAGGCTGGAAGAGCCGGGAGCAGTGCACTGCGCTCCCGCCCTCTCTCTGCCTCCTCTCCACCCCCTCTCTGCCCCTCTGCACTATTTGCAATGAGAGGAGGCGGAACGGGGGCGGGGCTAAGTTCCGTGAATCAGAGAGTTGCCGTATATCGGCTGGGGGCGTGAAAACCCAGCCGATATATGGTCGTGTGAATGCACTCTTACTTTGTATTCCGGTTCCTCTCTGTTTACCAGAAGTCTGCTTTCTTTCAGTGAATGGAAAAATTTAGGTTTACATCCAGAAGCTCAAAAGAAATGAAGATCATGACCAAAAGGAGAGCTCTGATGCACTCTAATAAGCCAGGGCAGGATTTTAGGTTATGGCTGCAAATACTAATGACTCTACTTATTGAAAGCAAGCAGACATATTGAAAATGGATGGAAACACAAAGTATATTGAAGCTGTTGAACTTTTTATAAGTAATGAAAGAGCTTGAACTATACTTAGACATGACTCTTTCGTTGTTTTGTAGAGTTGTCCGAGAAGATTTCTGCCCAGGCAAGGTATGGATTCTGTTCCTTATATACCAGTACGTTAACTCCTTCATGACTAACTTTCTTTTTAGTACACATAGGAGATTTGAACTTGCAATCACTTTATCACTTGTACTACAGAGTTGAGTCACATCTGCGGTCACTAAGCTGAATCTGTTTTAGCTTAGCATCCATAGCAGGCAGACCTTCTGGCCGCAGGTCTTCCAGATAATGGAGTTCCTTTTGAATTTTAAGCAGGGTTCCCACTGGGTGGAATTGCCGCGGAAATTCCGTCCGTGGCTTTCTATCCCGGGATAAAGCGGCAAAGTGGACAAGATTTGCAAAAATCTCATCCACACGCTGCGGCTGGTCCGTTGCGGCGAAGCCGCGCTGAAATTGACATGCCGCACAGAATTCAAAGGCATGTCAATTCTTTCCCCGTTTCCGTGGCGGCCGCTCTCCTCTCTATGGGGAGAGAGGGCCACAGCGGAATGCAGGTGGCGAAGCCGCTTCAAAATCCGTGGCGAATGGCTGTGGGTTTTGAAGCTGCATTTCTGCCGCGGAATTCTCGTGGTATTTCCGTGCGGTCATTCCGCTAAATTTCTGTGTGACCCCAGCCTTGTGACAGAGTTCCGCTATTACCCTACTGAGGAAGAACGTCAGGGTTGCTCTGACTTTTCAGCTGATTCCCTGCCTTCCGAAGGTAAGGTGGCGGAGCAAGTCCTAACTTTTCTGCGACCTGCCAAGTGAAGATCCTCTTGCTCAAGTTCCCTAGGCCAGTGATGGCGAACCTTTTGGAGTCCGAGTGCCCAAACTGCGACCTAAAACCCACATATTTATCGCAAAGTGCCAACATGTCAGGGGGCGGGGCTTATCACGACGTATGATTTTACCTCCGTCGTTCTAAAAAGGACAGGGCCGCTTCAAAATAGACAGCGTGCAGATTTTAACTGCTTTTTGGATGCGCGTCCATCAAAGTAGCACATTATTTACCCCACATGGTGACCGTCATCCGAAAAAATTTAAAAAAAAGAACGCCAGAAATGCACTTTCAGTCACCCTGTCTCCCAGAAAAAAATGCAATAAAAAGCGATCAAAAAGTCGTATGTATTCCGAAATGATACTAAAATAAACTACTGGACATCTCGCAAGAAATGAGCCCTCGCACAACTACGTTGATGGATAAATTAAAAAGTTATTGTGCGCAGATGATGGCGGCAGAAAATAATTTTACAAAATTAGATGTCTTTACAAAAAAATAAAAGTAGTACAGCAAAAAAAACTATACAAGTTTGGTATCATTGTAATCGTACTGACCAACTCGTCCCGCAAAAAACAAGCCCTCATACAGCAACGTCGATGGATAAATAAAGGAGTTATGATTTTTAAAAGGGAAAAGGAAAAAACGAAAATGGGGAAAAAAACGAGTCCACGTCATTACAGGGTTAAACGTGAACTTTGAGCCACCTGCACATAGCCGGGTCAGATCCCGCAGCGGAATCAACCCTGTGCCTCGCCAGTGATCCCCGCGTACCTATCCGGGTTCTTCATAATCTGTATTGCGGCTCTACCAGCCAGCATGCATGCGCAGTACAGATTATGCCGCGCTGACGCAGGTCCTGCGGCCATTCTGTAATTATGACTGCGGAATGGCCGCAGGACAAGCTGCTTCCATTGACTTCAATGGAAGCCATCCGTGCGTAGCCCTCACAGAATCGCTGCATGCTGTGATTTCTCTTCCGCGAGTGGAAAATCGCAATCAATTTCTGCTCATGGAAGTGAAACCACGTATTTCCCCAGCATGCTATGGGGCGGTATTTGCTGTGGAGTTCAGAGGTGGACGCCCGCTGTGGACTCCACAATGCAAATCCACCTGTGTGCGTTCTGCCAAAGGCCGCCTGCACATGAGCGGAAATTCCGCGGTGGGATTTCCCGCGGAATTTCCGCTGCTGGAAGCCTGCATAGGATTGCGTTAACAAACGCAATCCTATGCAGACGGCCGCGGTTTGGCCGAGAGAAATATCGCGCAGCAAACAAATTGCGGCACGCTCTATTTCTGTGCAGGGCTCGCAGAAATGTCACTCACCCGCTGCCGGATCCGGTCTGCCCAGCAAGCCAGCACATCAAACAGCCGGAGCTGCGGGGCGCGGGTGCGTACGCACTGGTCCCTGCAGGTGCTCGGGTCGGATCCCGCGGCGAGAATTCTCGCTGCCGGATCCGCCCCGCCCGTCTGCAGGCGGCCAAAATACAACATGCTGCGATTTTCCATCCGCGAGCGAAAAGTCGCAATTGATTTTCGCTCGGCGACATGGAAAACTGATTTCCAACAGCATGTCTATGTGCAGTATTTGCATTGCGGAATCCGGAGGCAGACACCGCAATGCCAAAACGCCCGTGTTTATGTGTGTAGCAGTTATCTTTGCAGTAACTGCTGTTCGCTTCTTACTTTAACCCAGGCAGCAAGGATCTTCTTTTAAACCTCTTCTTTACTGCTGAAGCTCTGCTCTGCTTCTCTCACCACAGGCACTCACTGAGCGAAGGCTGTTGTCGGCTCTGCATTGGAAATCCCCGCACTACTTCTGACATGGGAGGTAGAAAGCGCTCCCATTGGGCTGCTGTGCGGAGGGGCGGGGATATGAGGAGCAGACAACAGCCTGCGCGTGCCGGCATCTCCTTCACCTCCGCTGCCGTCTGGGCTTTATTTAAATCTCCCGCTATAGGAGTGACAGGGGAGTAAGGAAGCGCTCCCATTGGCCTGATGTGTGGAGGGGCGGGGGGGGGGGGTACGAGGAGCTGCTAGAAGACCGCGCGTGCCGGCAATCAAGTTCACTCTGCAGTCAGCGCTGCCCTGCCTTACGTTTGACAGGGCAGGAAGCTCTCTCTGCAGTGCCGACGGCCGGGTGATATCAGCGAACAGCACGCGTGCCGGCAGAAAGGACTCCGCGTGCCCTCCCCGGCACGCGTGCCATAGGTTCGCCAACACTGCCCTAGGCTCTCCCCCCACACCAAAAGGAACTGAAAAAACGATGAGGGAGCATGCCATGGCATGTGGGTTTTCCAGTCTGGGTAAGGTAAGTATGCATTGCTCAAGCATCTGATGCTGAAGAATCATTCCTACCAAAACATACGCATGGCAGATCCTAGAAAGGACTACAGTCTCCAAAGTCGCACAGTCATACATTGTCGCCTCGTTCCTCTGCCTCGCCTCCACCCACAGCGTCCCACTCCGTGATCTTCTCCAGGGACCGCTCCCACTCAGAGGGCGAAATATTGGGCTCTGACTCAACTCTTCCTTAGATGAGGAACAGTCATCCAAATCTTCCACCATAGTAGACAGTCTCTTATGTCTGTTAAAGAGACACTCCATGTCAAAGATGAAGTGTTCTTTGCCACTTCAGACTCCTTTTCTTTCTGACGTCCATAAAACATTCCCCACTTCTGCTTAATTTGAGGATGTCGTATCCAAGGAGCGGCCTGGTTTCTTCACCCTTAAGCGCTGTGATGTAATGTATCCAGCCCCTCAGTCCAACGACTATTTGCAGGATAATTGTGCCGTGTAAACGGGTCTTTGCTTTCCCTCTCCTGCAGCTTCTGATCAGCTAATGTATGGTCGCAGCAAAGTTTATCTGTACCCAAAGGTGTCTATTGCCTTAAATTTATTATTGTAGTCTGTCTCTTCATTCACACCAAGGCCTGCTTCACACGGCCGAGAAAATCACGGAAACAGCGCACAAATATGAACCGCGTCTTTTGAATGGAGTTCGTACACGTGAGCAATGTTTTCCTTCATAGCCCCCCAATGTGATGCTATGCGGGAAACACATCGCAGCATGTTCTATCTTCCTGGGAGAACTCTGCGATCCTCTGCTGTGACAGCCCCGACAAGGGGAATCCCTTCTGCCCCGCAGGAGTGAAGGATTCCCCGTAGTGATGTGAGGCTGTTTTACCATGAAAGCGCCTCCCATCCACAGGGATATCACATGGATGCCGAGGGCGATATCTGGTCGTGAATCATGATTCGATATCCCCCCTCGTCCGTGTGTAAATAGCCTGAGGTGGTAACTTCCAGCATGCAGATTTCCTTTCTTTTTACTATACTTTACCTTTCTGTCTGTTGTTGTTTATATGCGATGTTACGGCTGATGTTATTTTGCAGTGTGGCGGTTGTGCAGCGCATCAAAGAAACCTCTACAGAGTCTCAAAATGAAAAGCCTTCAGCTTCTCGGAGTGAAGGACAACAACGCTCCGCGTCAGCGGATGTAGGGGTCACGTCTCCAGAACCCAAAGAGTCTCTGTTTACTAAAAGTCTTACATTTAAACTTGCACCCCGTCCTGCTGCTCTCCTCCCTCCTGCATGGGTCAAAGCAGATCTGGAGCAGATTCTAAGGCCAGGTAAGAGCAGCATTTCCCTTGGGATCACACGTTCACCAATTACCTTTAGAACGTTTACAAAGTAATTTGCTTTATTCTTACAGAAGCTGCGGAGAAACCCGCTGCCGAGATTAGGTATGGATGCTCCATATTAGGCGAATTGTGACCCCTCTAAATGGTTGTAAGCAAATGAGGCTTCAGTCCGCCCCATACGTTGTCCGTGATTAGTAGTTCCTAGTTCACTGTGGAGCAAGCTGACAATATCTGGAGACTAAAGATTTTTTTTTTCATGTTTACATTCAGTTTTGAAAGTTTTCAATCCATTGTGACTTTGTACAACATTAACGGGGTTGTTCCATTTAGGGATTTAAAGGGGTTGTCCCCCGCCGAAACGTTTTTTGTTTTTTTTTTCAATAGCCCCCCAGTTCGGCGCGAGACAAACCCGATGCAGAGATAAAAAAAACAAACCGGGTAGTACTTACCCGAATCCCCGCGCTCCGGTGACTTCTTACTTACCTTGTGAAGATGGCCGCCGGGATCTTCACCCTCGGTGGACCGCAGGTCTTCTGTGCGGTCCATTGCCGATTCCAGCCTCCTGATTGGCTGGAATCGGCACACGTGACGAGGCGGAGCTACGAGGAGCAGCTCTCCGGCACGAGCGGCCCCATTCAGAAGGGAGAAGACCGGACTGCGCAAGCGCGTCTAATCGGGCGATTAGACGCTGAAGATTAGACGGCACCATAGAGACGAGGACGCTAGCAACGGAACAGGTAAGTGAATAACTTCTGTATGGCTCATAATTAATGCACGATGTACATTACAAAGTGCATTAATATGGCCATACAGAAGTGTATACCCCCACTTGCTTTCGCGGGACAACCCCTTTAACCCCCGGCACCGTCCTAAAGTGATGGTAGTAGTGACTGCACATGTATGCCGCCACTGCATTCGCTTTAACAGGACTGTGGTCAGACCCTTACCGATCAGCAAGTTATTGAATGGGGGGATAACTTGCTGAGATGAGAGTGCCCCTTTAACACAATGACTGATTGCCTATTCAACCACTGCTCAGCCAACCACAGTCGTCGTGCTGTGGAGGCGGGATTTATGAATTGGCCACAACACGATCGCTGTGATTGGCTGAGCAGCACTCAAGAATCATTCTGAGCCGTCACTTCCTGAAGGGGAGATTTATAAACAGCGACGGAAGCGAGCGCACTGGAGCTCTGGAGAGCAGCGGGAGGACCTGTACTGAGCCTGCTGGGTAATGTATTGCTTTTTTAACTGTAATCTAGTTAGGGCTTATTTTTGGGGTAGGGCTTCTTTTTGGGTGAACACAGTAGTTCCGGTTTGCTGATCCTTTTTTTTTTGTCCGTACATTAACCTCTTAGTGACTAGCTATACGTGTTTTCACGTCCTGGGTGTCTGAGCTTTAATCTACAGGGCCGTAAGAACACGCTGACCCTGTAGAGTAAAGCCCCGGGGTCTATGTGTGTGATAGCTCCCTGCTATCAGCTGAGAGCCTGGAGCTGTTATGGGGGGCCGTGTTGTGAGACCCCCAGTAACGTGATCGCCATTATCCAGTGGATAACAGTCATCGCATAGAGTTTCTTCTCTTCTTATGGATCGAATCCATGAGGGGACATGAAACTACTCCTTTCCAGCGCCCCCGGTGTCCCGTGGTGGTCTGGTTCCACAAGGACCTGCCATAGGCTTCTGCGCATGCCTGCCACTGGTCAAATATCGGGTGCATGCACAGAGGCTTAGAGAGCATGTAAAGTTAAAAAAAAGTTAAATTTTAACTCCCCTCGTGGATTGTATCCGTCAGGGTAGATTAAATTACTTACCTAAGGCCCCCGAATTTGTCTCCCAAAGTCTTTATCCACGGGCCTTTCCCTGACTTCTGCGCATGTGCCTGTCGGCAAGATGGTGGACGCAAGCGCAGAAGCTGGTGAGGGCCTGGGAAATTCAAAATCTCCTTGCTTCTGGTTATCAAAGATAACCAAGAGCCTTGAGCTGTCGCTCTTGATTGGCTGCTGCAGCCTGTAAGCAGTGTGTCACAGGAGAGATGGGGAAATGTCGCTCTGATTGGCTGCTGCAGCCTGTAAGCAGTGTGTCACAGGAGAGACTCAGCTGCAGCGCTGGACACAGCAGAGAGTTAGGAGAGGTGAGTATAAGCTCTTGTATTATTTTTTTACTCTTGGGGAATATATTTAATTAAAAGTTCAATAACTCCGATAATCCCTTTAACTGTTAATACACAACGTCTCCATCTTAAAGGGGTTTACTATTTAAGTTTTGGTATATTGCTATGATATACTACAATTCAATAATCATATGCACTTAGCCATTGGGACCCATATTATCCCAAGCACCATGGGGCCACGGCCATTGAAATAAATTGGATAAGGCCTAGTTGCAGTAGCTGCACAGAAGGCTGGGTCAAACGTGATACAAATCCAAAGTGCCTGCTGCGCTGTCAGTCTGTATGTATTCTAGTGATGTTATTTTGCAGGGATGCAGCAGATCACCCCAGGAAAAAGCCTATGCAAAACGAAAATGGGAGCAAAGAGCAGCAAACCTCTGCATATGAGCCTGACGGTGCGATGTCTCCACAAGACCAGCAACCCGCGTCGTCAGACACTCCCAAATTCAAGATTGTAACCTCTCCCAATCCCTTCCTTCGTCCTGTAGGGGGCAATACAGATCCAGCACAAGGGTTGCACTCCGGTACGGAGCCGCTCTCCTATTACATTTTTTTTTATTTGTAATGCAATATTTTTTCTTGTAATTGGCTTTTTTTTCTCTGCTTTCCCTCCACAGAAGTTGCTGATAATACGATTGCAGGGATCAGGTATTGAATTTTCCATAGTCCTGTACATGTTTCATTTGACAAGGGCTGTACCTGTAGATGGTAGCGACAGCCTGGTCCCGTTTGCTTAATCTGTACCATTATAGGGAGAGGAGGTAAAGTTAGAATACGGAATGTAACCAAAAGACTGAGAGTAGACAAGAAGTGAAAATTCCCTTTAACTGTGCAGAACTGCATACTCCACAATGAGGGCGGTAATCATCCCATTTCATGTTTTTAAGGAAATTCGCACAAACACATATAGGAATGACCCGTTCCCATGATTCTAGCCCTGTAAGGTAGGACTGCGTCGTCTCGATTTGCTTGTTATTTTTATTGGTCTGTACATTAATCTGGTTTTAGAGCTGCAGTTTTCATATCTGCTAAATAACTTGCATGTAATACAGTATGTTACAAATGTCTGAATCAGTCAGCAGGTAGGATTACTTATAGCTGCACCTATGCTGAAGATTGTATTATATGTATGCAGAGCTGGGGAGTAGAGATGAGCAAGCATACTCGTCCGAGCTTGATACTCGTTCGAGTATTAGGGTGTTCGAGATGCTCGTTACTCGTGACGAGTACCACGCGATGTTCGGGCTACTTTCATTTTCTTCCCTGAGAAATTTGCGCGCTTTTCTGGCCAATAGAAAGACAGGGAAGGCATTACAACTTCCCCCTGCGACGTTCAAGCCCTATACCACCCCCCTGCAGTGAGTGGCTGGCGAGATCAGGTGTCACCCGAGTATTAAAATCTGCCCGCCCGCGGCTCGCCACAGATGCATTCTGACATAGTTCAGGGAAAGTGCTGTTGATGCTGGAGCTGCTATAGGGAGAGCGTTAGGAGTGATTTTAGGTTTCAAGAACCCCAACGGTCCTTCTTAGGCCATAGAAATCGCAGATCGCACCTATGTGCGATCTGCGATTTCTGTTCTCTTCTCTATATGCGCTCAGGGGGGCTGGCGGCAGCAGCGCCGACCCCATTGAGAACATATAGAAGACAAATCATTCTTCTCTGCCACAGCTGTGGCAGAGAAGAACGATGTTTGCCCATTGAATTCAATGGAGCCGGCAATACAGCAGGTTCCACTGAAAGCAATGGGCTGCCGGCGATCGCGGGATGAATTGTCGGGAAGGGCTTAAATATAGAAGCCCTTCCCTGCAATTCATCCAGAAATGTGTTACAATAAAAATATATACCGGCGTATAAGGCGACGGGGCGTATAAGACGACCCCCCAACTGTCACCTTATACGCCGGTAATACAGCGGAGCAAAGAATAAAAATCATTACTCACTTCACCGGGCGTTCTGCGGTGCTCCTGCAGGCTGTCGCTCCCTCCTGGTCCCCGGCAGAGCATTGCTTTCTGGACGCAGTGGTTGAAATCCCCGCCTCCAGAAACACATGTGCCTTCAGCCAATCACAGCCATTCAATGACATCATTGTCATTGGCTGTGATTGGCTGAAGGCACGTGTGTTTCTGGAGGCGGGGATTTAAAGCCCTTCGTAGAGAAAGCAATACTCTGCCGGGGACCAGGAGGGAGCGACAGCCTGCAGGAGCACCGCAGAACGCCCGGTGAAGTGAGTAATGATTTTTATTCTTTGCTCCGCTGTATTACCGGCGTATAAGGTGACAGTTGGGGGGTCGTCTTATACGCCCCGTCGCCTTATACGCCGGTATATATTTTTATTGTAACACATTTCTGGATGAATTGCAGGGAAGGGCTTCTATATTTAAGCCCTTCCCGACAATTCATCCCGCGATCGCCGGCAGCCCATTGCTTTCAGTGGAACCTGCTGTATTGCTGGCTCCATTGAATTCAATGGGCAAACATCGTTCTTCTCTGCCACAGCTGTTACAGCTATGGCAGAGGAGAACGATCTTTATGCTGACTGTGTGTGTGGGGGGGGCCCACTCTTGCCGCTATTGTGGCTTAATAGTGGGACCTGTAAACTTGAGATGCAGCCCAACATGTAGCCCCTCGCCTGCCCTATCCGTTGCTGTGTCGTTCCCATCACTTTCTTGAATTGCCCAGATTTTCACACATGAAAACCTTAGTGAGCATCGGCGATATACAAAAATGCTCGGGTCGCCCATTGACTTCAATGGGGTTCGTTACACGAAACGAACCCTCGAGCATCGCGAAAAGTTCGTCCCGAGTAACGAGCACCCGAGCATTTTGGTGCTCGCTCATCTCTACTGGGGAGTAAAAGGATTAAAAATTAATAAAATAGAAAACATGTATTTAACCCTTTCTAATCCAATTTGTATCCTGGTTTTCCTAGAGGGCTTACTCTTTTTCTGCCATTATAAAACAGCGCTATCTGCTGGCTAAAGCCAGTACTGCATGAGGTGACACGTTGGATAGGCTCCGATAGCAAAGAGGCTAGCAGTATACAGTAAGAGAACCCCGACGGATGTTTTCCAACATCGGGGCTGTGCAGCCTTAAATCATAATGTCTTCAGACCTCAGACAGTCGATTGGAAAGGGTTAATGTTTTAGTAAATGATTGTGGGTCCCCGGCGACGATCGAGCATGCTCACTGGTGTTCCATTAATTTCAATGAGACTGCTGGGATTGCAGAGTTCAAACACTCACCTATCTGAAATAAATGGCGCATGCTTGACCGCCTCTCCATTGATTTGTGGCTCTTTGGAGTTCCCTTTTTCTTAGTGATAGGGTGAATGCACACAGGCGGAAATTCCGTGGCAAGATTTCCCGCAGAATTTCCACCTGTGGACGCTTGGTTTATCCAATCCTATGCAGACAGCCGTGATTTGACCTCATGAAAACTCGCACGGTAAACAAATCGCGGCATGTCCTATTTCTGTGCGAGCCTCGCAGAGGCCCGCACAGAAACGTCAACACTGACGCGCCGGCTCTGCTCTGCGCATGTGCAGCTGTGCGCCAGCCGGCACAGTGCAGAGCACAGAGAAGACACTGGAGGGGGTGAGCCGCGGGTCACTGCAGGGGCACGGGTCCGACCCGGCCGTCTGCATTCACCCATAGGGATAACTTCTTTTGGTGGCACAACCACTTCAAGATCTCTTGTAGGTAGGACATTCTATGAACAGTGTTGCACTTTGCATTTGGATTAGTTTGTTCGACACTGACCCATAGTTTAAGAGGATAAGCCTTTTAAGTTTAGTAACACATTCAGTAATCCGGGTTGGTCTTCCAGACTCGGGGGTCTTTATTTCCTTCTCATTTTATGTCCAGTCGCCTAATATACCCGTACACCATCAAAATACAATGAGAGTTAATAGTCAAGAATTCAAGGTTGCCAGGATGGTCTCCTACCTGCTCACAACACTTCATTAAATATTCACATGTATCTACATTCTGACAGCGGTGAAAATAGCTTGAAAGGTCCAATTACTGCTCCTACCTACTCATTGCATACAGTTTCCTCCGCCTAGTCACTGCAGTCAGATATCCCCGTCTCTGAAATGAATCCACTGATCAGCCATAACATAAAACCACCGACAGGTTAAGTGAATGACATGGATTATCTGGAGACAACGGCATCGGTTGGGGTGGAATATAGTAGGCAACAAGTGATCAGGCCGTTCTGGAAGTTCAAGTGCTGAAAGCAGGAATCGTGGGCAAGTGTAAGGATCTGAGTGACTGTGACAAGAGCCAAGTTGGAAGGGGTGCCGTCTCTCACCGCCTAGTAGGTGATTGGGTCGGGCAGGGAAGGGTATTTTCTCTCCCCAAGGAGAGCATCCAGAAGGGGTGTGAAAGCACCTAGGAGGTGGGTGAGGAGACATACAAGGCCATGCTTGCTCCAAATAAGGAAGATGGAACAATACCTGTGCAGCGCCACCTATTGGATGGCAGCATTCCTTCAAATGAATGTGTGACTCTTGAAACAAGTCTTTAAAACAATCATTGGGAATAGGAAACTAAGCCAGAAAACCATACACAGATAGCTGTGTGCAGTAGGTTTCTGGCTTAGTTAGTGAGAGGCCTGTGACTTGGCCCAGGGGGGGGTCGTCTTTCCTTAAAGGGGTTGTCCCGCGCCGAAACGGGGTTTTTTTTTTTCAATAGCCCCCCCCCCCCCGTTCGGCGCGAGACAAACCCGATGCAGGGGTTAAAAAAAACAACCGGATAGTACTTACCCGAATCCACGCGCTCCGGTGACTTCTTACTTACCTTGCGAAGATGGCCGCCGGGATCTTCACCCACGATGCACCGCGGGTCTTCTCCCATGGTGCACCGTGGGCTCTGTGCGTTCCATTGCCGATTCCAGCCTCCTGATTGGCTGGAATCGGCACACGTGACGGGGCGGAGCTACGAGGAGCCGCTCTCCGGCACGAGCGGCCCCATTCAGAAGGGAGAAGACCGGACTGCGCAAGCGCGTCTAATCGGGAGATTAGACGCTGAAATTAGACGGCACCATGGAGACGGGGACGCTAGCAACGGAGCAGGTAAGTGAATAACTTCTGTTTGGCTCATATTTAATGCACGATGTATATTACAAAGTGCATTAATATGGCCATACAGAAGTGTATACCCCCACTTGCTTTCGCGGGACAACCCCTTTAAGGTGTGTAGAGACACCTAGCAGGTGAGTGGGTCAGAGAGCACCTAGAAAGGGTTTGGAGTCACCTAGGAGGTGGGTGAGGAGACTTACAAGGCCATTGTAACATACTGCACACTGATGAGGGGCAAACACCCCGAAACAGCTGTCTGTGTATGGTTTTCTGGCTTAGTTTCTTATTCCCAATCATTTTTTTAAAGACTTGTTTAAAAAGTCATACATTGATTTGAAGGAATGCTGCCATCCACTAGGTGGTGCTGCAGAGGTATTGTTCCATCTTCCTTATTTGCATAAGAGCCAAGTTGTGATGGCTAGATAACTGGGTAAGAGTATCTCTAAAAGAGCAGGTCTTGTGGGGTGTTCCCGGTATATAGTGGATACCACCTTCCTACTACCTACCTAAAGTGGACCAAGAAAGGGCAACCAGTGACTTGGGTTTAGTAAGATCCAAGCCATCTGGTCCGATCCCACTAAACCGCTCCTGTAGTACAAATTGCTAAAAAAAAGTTCCTGCTAGCGGTGATTGAAAGGTGGCAGATCACATGTGGAACAGCTTGCTGAAGAGCTGCAGACGGGTCAGTGTGCCCAAGCTGACTACGATGGGTATGTGAGCTTCAGTAGTGGGCATCATATGAGCATCTGGAGCAACAGAAGAAGGCAAACTGGCTGAGGCGTGTGATGCTCTTGTGGAGTCCATGTCTTGATACGTCAGAGCTGTTTTAGCAATACGCAACATTTGTAAGGGGGTTTTACTGTTATGGCTTATTAGGGAAATTGCTGTTGCATGGGTATTAGGGATTTTCCATAAAAGCGACTTCCAAATATACATTAAAAGATGTAAGGAGAGTTTTGTTGTGGCCAATCATAGGAATAGCAAGCTTTGTAACAAAATACAACCAATTGTAGCATATAATATTAACCTGTTAGCATATCATAGCAGATGTTAACATCAACCCTTGCACATGCTGTTTGTCTGTCCTTGGCAAACATTTCAGCTTAAGGCTCCCATGTTATCTGGTATTTTTTTATGGCTAGACCTTGTGAAATGGCGACAGTGTTAATGGCCCTTTTACACGGGACGACAGTCGGCTAAATGACTGCATTTGCGCTGATGTCACCTTAAAGGGGTTGTCTCGCGAAAGCAAGTGGGGTTAAGTACTTCTGTATGGCCATATTAATGCACTTTGTAATATACATCGTGCATTAAATATGAGCCATACAGAAGTTATTCACTTACCTGCTCCATTGCTAGTGTCCCCGTTGCCATGGCTCCGTCTAATTTCGGTATCTTCTTGCTTTTTTAGACGCGCTTGCGCAGATGGGTCTTCTCCCTGAAGCAGCGGCGATTTGGCTCCGCCCCCTTGTATGCGTCATCGCGTAGCTCCGCCCCGTCGCATGTGCCGATTCCAGCCTCCTGATTGGCTGGAATTGGCAC
Source organism: Eleutherodactylus coqui (assembly GCF_035609145.1). Taxonomy (NCBI): domain Eukaryota; kingdom Metazoa; phylum Chordata; class Amphibia; order Anura; family Eleutherodactylidae; genus Eleutherodactylus; species Eleutherodactylus coqui. Next base: position 14,846,705 of record NC_089847.1, read on the forward strand.
ATGTGACGGGGGCGGAGCTACGCGATTACGCGTACAAGGGGGCGGAGCCAAAACGCCGCTGCTGCCAAGTCGAAGGGAGAAGACCCATCTGCGCAAGCGTGTCTAAAAAAGCAAGAAGACACCGAAATTAGACGGAGCCATGGAGACGGGGACGCCAGCAACGGAGCAGGTAAGTGAATAACTTCTGTATGGCTCATATTTAATGCACGATGTATATTACAAAGTGCATTAATATGGCCATACAGAAGTGTATAACCCCACTTGCTGCCGCGAGACAACCCCTTTAAGGTCGTTAGAATGTGAAGCGCTGAGCGAGAAGCCTGCGGTGATCAGGTTGTCTAAACGAGCTCTAACAACCTTAGCGGTGACGTCAACACTAGTGTGGTCGTTCATCCGGCAGACGTCCCGTGTGAACCCAGCATTAGTAGTTTGCTCTGAGAATCATGTACTTTGCAAACAGTCATGGCTATCACACTGAATGACCACTGCGCCTACAAGAGGACCTCTTTAACTTGACAGCTATATGCAAAAGGTATAACAGAAATGCGTATTACCATGTTCCATATCATTCTTATGTCCTATTTAGACTGGATGACAGTCGCCTGAGCGCTGACGCCACTGCTAAGATCGTTGGCGCTCATGCAGAGCGTTTAGACAGGCAGCGCTGGATTACGGGTTTCTTGCCAACTCCTTGCAGAGCGGGAGCACTTACACTGAGCGAGAATCCTGCAACCTTTTCTTATGCTGACTGGCAGTCAACAAGAACAAGAAGTGAACGAATCGTAAACGTTTTTTTTGCATTTACACGAGACTAATTTTGAGCGATAGTCGTCCCATGTAATGGCCCTTAGGTGTGTGTATTGCAAAGGGTTCTGTACAACATTCTGCTTGCCCGTCAGTATGTCTTACATAAGCGCGTTTCTACTGAAATACAAAGCATGGTTTCCTTCTAAGCTAGGGTCTGCCTTCTGGAACCCCTGCCGATCTACTATTGATGGCCTATACTGGGGATAGGCCATCAGTGCCTTACAACTGGAAAACCCTTTAAAATCCACATCGGATGTGGATGATATTTGTTATCTCACTTCACCGATCAGATGTTATTATTGCCTGCAAGTCAAAACGAAAAATCGGCAGCGTTTCCACTATATGCACGATAGCTGTATCTCCTCCCACACTGTATAATGATATAATTATGGGATGCGCATGAAGCTAATGACTAACAGTATTTAAATATTTTAGGATTGAAAGTCCAGAGAAGCTCCATCAGTCCCAACAGAAGCTACAAACACCAGAGAGCAGCTCCAGAGTGGAGTCGGATCCGGCTCAGTTTGTGTGGCCCGCGTGGTCCAGTAGGGATCAGAGACGCAGGCTGTCTGCTGGTAAGTCTCTACTGTCTAGATTTCAGATTCACAAATGCTGATGCAGCGGCTCCCTTCAGATGCATCAAGCAAGTTGGGATTTGCATGAACTTCTGAAACAAACGTATTAAGTGCATTTAAGTTTTTGGAGTGGGTCTGTCAACAAGCTTGCAGTCTCTATCCAATAACAACCTACAGAATTGTGACTACAGATCTACACTGAGGGCCCTTTTACACAAGAAGCTTAGTTAATCGCAGGATTGTGTGAAATGGAACGGAATCGTTCAGCGTAAATGCGGCCAACGACAGAATGACGATGTTCACGTATCGCCTGCATTCAGTTTACGCAGGCATAAAAACTCCCAATAACTGACCCATGTGAACAGGCAGTCCTTCATTTATGAAGCACAGCTTTTCCAGTGGTCAGCAGAGTAACGGGGATGTCGATGAGGATGAGAGTGACCTCCTCAGACTCGGCGCCTTTTGTTTTGTGAGCCCACAACTTTACTTTATGGGGTTCACAGGAGATGACAGAGTACCATTAATTAAATACATTCTGTAAAAATGATAAAGGGTGAGCTAAACCGCGACCCCTCAGTATGTGAAATGGTTTTGGAAGTCTTTTGTAAATTCTGACTTTATTTTCTTATGTTTTTATTTTTTCTTAGAGTTCACAGAGAAATCTTTAGCAAAATTAAGGTAGGGCTTTGTTTCATTGTGCAGTAATTAGCAGTTTATGCAAGCTTTTATAATTGTGTATATGAAGCATTTTCAGAGTTTGGACCATTAATTACGAGGCTTGGCGTCAACACTGCAGCGGGGTAAGCAAAGCCCAGTGGGGGGAGAACAGGAGTGGTGGCACTAGATCCCTACAGGTAAGTATTGCTTGTTTAAAGGGATTGTACCAGAGTTGACTTTTATCACCTTGCCAAAAGGTAGGTAATAAAGGACCGCTTGGTGGGGGTCTTAGCACTGAGACCCACACCAATGCCAATAATGGGGGTCCTGTGTCCCCTTTTCCTCCTCACTGAAGTCTTACTGCAGAGAGGATTAAATAGAGCGACAGTCACATATGTGTAGTCCTTTATGGCACTGCTGGAGTAAGTCAAGCGCTTGTATGCAGCAGCTACTTCCTTCAGCTCCATTCAAGATCATTGGAATGGAACTGCACATGTGCGACTGGGCTCCATTGAATCTCCACATCACAGCGAGCCTGCACTGATGAGGAGAGGAGGACACGGAACCCTGGTCTGAGATCAGTTAGACTCCCACCAATCAGGAGATTCTACTAAGCAGAGTCACTTTATTGTTTCAGCCATTCAGGCCAATACACAACCCCCAGACACTGTGTTTTGGGATTATCCCAGGAGATGAGAAATGTATTAGAACATTGGGGAGATTAATTGAAGGTTTTGGGTCATGCGTCGGGTATAGACTGGAAATAATGATATTTCCAAAATCATGATTTGACCCTGAGTGTAATGCATCCTCTTCCAGCCTGGTGTAGGCCTCTGCTTCAGGTTGAAAGGATCTCAACGGAGTTAAACTCTCACGTGCCTTATTTGGCATCTTTAGATAGATAACGCTTCCCCTAGGCGTCCCTTTTTGGGAGATATGACCAAAATATCGAATTGTACATTCATCCTGAAGTTTCCCGCATCCAATCGGCCTGCTTCCCCATGATGAGTGGGAGCTTGGAAGTGTGGCAAGGGAAGCCTGTAGGATGCAGAACTCCCTTCTAAAACCCCAAGAGATTATACCTACTGTACAGGACCGCCCAAGACGTACCCATCATGACAGATTCTAACCGATCTAATCAGTAAGGTCTGCTACTCGACTTTTGCTACCTTTTTTATTCTTGTACCTCTTTTATATTGTGCTGCTTGTCCTTCCCGTCTTTAGATCATCATTTTTATCTTTTTGTGCTTTTGTAAGCATTGCCACTTTCTGGAATAAAGTTTTCCCCTCGTCATCCTGACAGCATACACATGGAGGATGTCCACTGGACCCCTGTTGGGACAGGAAGCGGAAAAACATACAAAAGGCACCTCCCGCCACCAGCTCACCAGTGTCTTCCTGTCCCTACAGGACAGTCCAAGCGGAAGCCTCCAGGGGTATGCTGGAGGCAAGAAGAAAGAAGAAATTCCTATGCAGCCTGTCCGCCCGTGGGGGGACGACTCTCTGGTCGGGCTGGCAGAGCTTGCGCGGGTGAGACCCTACGTGGGGACCCTCACCCGCAGGATCCAAAACCAGCACCACGTTCCCTGCGGGGAACCCTTCCCTAGCGCGCTGCCCAGTGGGGTTGTCGCACTGGGAAGATACAGCCCGTACCTGCAGGGCTTGGAAGCCTCCTCCGGATCAGGCACCCGCTCTGGACGTCGGCCCGGGACCCTGGCTTCCAGCGATCCTCTGTCGGCGTGAGCAGGTATGCCAGCGAGGGGAGGGGGGGGGGGGGGTAGAGCGCGCGGCGCGGGCCGGCGGTTGCGCTCGATCCGACGTCCCCGGCCATCTATGCGCCCTCCTCAGAGCCGACGCAGAGTGTATCCCCCGGGTCCGGCGCGGCGGCATGACGTCAGCACGGCCGCGTCACGGGGGGGCGGGGCCTCAGGGAAAAAGGCGCCAAATTTGAAAATCCAAAAAAAAAAAAAAAAAAAAGGAAAGGAGAAAGCAGGATTCCCCACATGTCTCGGTCTGCACCTAAGTAAAGATGTCGGCCAGAGAGGACACGGAGAGCAACCCGCTGGTGAGTAAACCTCCGGGGGCTCACACCAGGGGTAACGAAGGGTCAGGTGCTGGAAAACCCCCCCCTTTTTTTCTGCTGTCTCCGTCTCTTAGGACAGAGAAGCACAAAAGAGCAGAGAGGCCAAGAAGCGCGTGCGCAAGTGCCCAGTCTGCCTGCGGCGACTGGACGAGGGACACACCAAACCCTTATGCGCAGCCTGCACAGAGAAGGTGGTCCGGGAGGAAGGCCCCTCGGGCATATCAGACATCCGAGCTATGATCCGCGAGGAGATCGAGGCCTCTCTCTCGTCTCTTTCCGTTCCGCCCCCCACGAAAAGGGTAAGGCGGTCACGGATAGAAGAATCAGACTCGGAGGAAGGGTTCTTAGAGGATTCCCCCTCAGAATCCATACCGCCCATGGAAGAAACGAGGAAGTACTTCTTCGCATCGGCGGATCTGGGGCAGCTACTAACAGCGGTCCGTCACACCATGCAGGTGGAGGAACAGGCACCACAGCAGCCATCCCTCCAGGATACCCTGTTCCGGGGACTCATACCTCAGCCCAAACCATCATTCCCGGTCAACGATATCCTAAAACAGCTCATCTTGACCGAGTGGAAACAGGCAGAACGCAAGTTTTTCCTGTCTAAGGAGTTTAGAGAGCGTATGGTCTTCACCCCGGAAGACATTGAATTCTTGGACACCGTCCCGAAGGTGGATTTGGCGGTCGCCAGGGTCTCGAAGAAGGCTGCCCTCCCCTTTGAGGACATCTCCCAGTTGCGGGACCCACTGGATTCACGAGTGGATGCGGCAATGAAGAAGGCCTGGGAGTCGGCGGCCCTCACCATGAAGACCAACATTACGGCCACGTCGGTAGCGAGATCCATGACGGTCTGGCTAGACCAACTCCAGGCCCTGGTCTCGCAAAGGGGTTCGAGGGAAGATATCGCCAACTGCCTTCCCCTCCTCCAACAGGCCACCGGCTTCCTGGCGGACGCCTCGATGGAGTCAGTAAGGTTCGGGGCCCGGTCGGCGGCACTTTCGAACACAGCCAGGAGGGCCGTCTGGGTAAAAGCCTGGACAGGGGACAATGCCTCCAAGAACAGGCTTTGCTCTTTGCCCTTCCAGGGACATCGCATCTTCGGACCTTCCCTGGATACACTCCTGGAGAAGGCCTCAGACAAAAGTCAGGGGCTACCAGCAGACAGACCCGTCAAGCGGCCTTCCTCCTCCTACCCTCCTCCCTTTGTCCCCCCGAGAACATACAGGGGGAAGGGGAAAACCGGACGCTGGTCTTACCCCAAAGGCGGAAAGGGTGAGAATCCGCCCATCGGGATCCGGCAGGTGGGGGGCAGACTTAGGGGGTTCGCCAATAGATGGAGCGAAATAACCTCCAATCCCTGGGCCCTTCGCCTGGTCTCAGAGGGCTATACAATTGAGCTTTCCGCCCCCCCTCCCCGGAGGTTCGTGGTTACCCCCTGCCAGTCACCCGCGTCGGCCCGGGCCCTCCAGTCGGGGGTACGGGACCTGCTATCCCTGGGGGCCATTATCCCAGTTCCCGTAGAGGAACGGTTCAAAGGCTGCTACTCCCCCTTGTTTCTTATTAAGAAGCCTAACGGGGCCTACAGAGTTATAATCAACCTGAAATACCTGAATAAATCTATAACATACCGAAGATTTAAAATGGAATCAGTAAGATCAGCGATCCCCCTAATCACACCAGATAGCGTCATGGCCACGGTGGACTTAAAAGACGCCTATTATCATATTCCGATACACTCAGACTCCCAACAGCTTCTTCGATTCGCCCTGATGATGGAAGGGTCAGTCTCACATTACCAATTCGCATGCCTGCCGTTCGGGATTTCCTCCGCACCTCGGGTATTCTCCAAGCTAGTATTGGAGATGGTAGCAGCACTAAGGACGGACAAAGTACTAATTGTCCCATACCTCGACGATTTCCTGCTTATAGCAGGATCACCCTCGGAACTCCAGCACCGGGTCAACCTCACCCTCCGCCTGTTCGAGTCGCTAGGTTGGATCATTAACTTCGACAAATCCAATCTTCAGCCCGAACAAAGCAAAAAGTTCCTAGGGGTTATCCTGGACTCACACCACCAGTGCTCTTCCCTCCCGCTAGAAAAGCAAAAAAAGATCCAAGACGAAAGCCGGGCACTTTCGTTAGCCTCCCAGGTTTCCCTTAGGAGAGGCATGAGGGTCCTCGGTCTCATGACAGCCTGTATTGGAGTAGTCCCGTGGGCCCAGTTACATGGTAGAACTCTCCAGGACTTTATCCTGAGCAACTGGGACAAATCTCCAGCTTCCCTGGATCAGGAAGTCACCCTCACTCACAAAGTAAGGTCCTCCTTGGGGTGGTGGACGTCTATCTCCAACCTCGCCAGGTCCACAAGTTGGGACCCGGCATCCCCAGTATCCATCTTCACTGACGCGAGCGCAACTGGCTGGGGGGCCCACTTAGGCTGTCGCTATGTCCAGGGGGTCTGGAACCAGAAAGAGGCCACTCAATCCTCCAATTACAAGGAGCTTTGCGCGGTCTGGAGGGCCATCCGTGACCTCGAGACAGAGATCGGGGGTAGACCCATTAAAATATTCTCGGATAACATAACAACTGTGTCCCTCATTCGCCACCAGGGATCCACGCGGAACCCCCGACTACAAGACCTGGCGGCGAAAGTGCTCGGGTGGATAGAGCAGCGGATGCCTTCCGTTTCAGCGTTCCACGTAAGGGGCCCAGAGAACACCATGGCAGACTACCTCAGCCGCAGGAGAATAGACCCTGGGGAGTGGGCACTACATCCAGAGGCATTCCAACTGATTACAGAAAGATGGGGGACTCCAAAGGTGGATTTGTTTGCCTCTCGGGAGAACAACAAGTGTCCCCGGTTCTTTTCCAGGGGGGCAGACGGGGGCTCCCTGGGAATAGACGCACTATCCCAAGCATGGGAATGGGACCTGACATACGCCTTCCCACCTATTCCCCTGATCCCTCGGGTTCTAAAGAAGATCCAGGGGTCCCCGGGCTCCGTTATCCTGGTAGCCCCATTCTGGCCCAAGAGACCTTGGTTCCCGCTCCTGGCCGCTCTATCAACACAGGAGCCCCTACATCTGCCGTGGAGAGACGACCTCCTACAACAGGGTCCCCTGATTTGCCCAAAAACCCGACAGTTCAGACTAGCGGCCTGGAAGCTGTGCGGGTAAAATATCTGAACCAGGGCCTATCAGGGAGGGTGACCACCACCTTATGTGAGAGTCTCAAAGAGTCCACCAGGAACATATACACCAGGGTGTGGGACACCTTCTCTAAGTGGTTGGGGCACAGTATTCACGACCTCCAACAACCAAACATTAATAAGATTCTAGAGTTCCTTCAGGATGGACTGGACATGGGCCTAAAACCTGGTACCCTTAAGGTCCAGGTGGCCGCCCTAGGAGCCTTCTTTGACTTCCCGTTAGCCGACCATAGGCTAGTCAAAAAATACCTTAAAGGAGCAGTTAGACTTCACCCCTTTATAAGAAGAACCATGCCCCCATGGGACCTGAATCTTGTTTTACAGGCCCTTTGCGCACATCCCTTCGAGCCCCTGGAAGAACTCTCAGTTAAGACCCTCTCATATAAGGTTGCCTTCCTAGTGGCCATTACATCCGCCAGGCGGATCGGGGAAATCCAAGCTCTCTCTATAAAAACCCCATATATGACCATCTTCCCGGACAAGATAGAGTTTAGACCCGACCCCTTCTTTCAACCGAAAGTCCTTACGGACTTTCACAGAGAGCAAAAAATAGTACTTCCCTCCTTCTGCCAGGAACCCCGGAACACTACGGAACAGAGGTTCCATAACCTAGACGTGAGACGAGCAGTTCTGAAGTACTTAGAGGTCTCACATACCTTTAGGAAATCTAATAACCTCTTCATTCAATTTCAGGGTCCACGCAGAGGAGGGGCCGCTACTAAGGACTCCCTAGCGCGGTGGGTCAGGAGGGCCGTAGAAGAGGCATACAGATCCCAAGGGATCCCACTCCCGGGCGAAGTTAGAGCCCATTCTACTAGGGCGGTCGCCTGTTCCTGGGCGGAGAGAGCCCAGGCGACAACCGACCAGATTTGCAGAGCCGCCACATGGTCAAGCACCCATACTTTTGTAAAACACTACCGTCTGGACGTGGGGGCCAGCCGGGACACTGCCTTTGGGCGGAAAGTTCTGCAAGCAGTGGTCCCTCCCTAAAGCCCGTGATTGTTGGTATTCCTCCATGTGTATGCTGTCAGGATGACGAGGGGAAGACAGGAATTAGGTTTACCTGTTAATTCCTTTTCTGGAGTCATCCTGACAGCATAGGGGCTTTTCCCTCCCCTTCAGTTATCCTTCTCTACGTGAAGTAACGTATTGTACTATAAGTTTCGTTATTAAAAATGAGTGATTAAGCAAAGCCGGGTCACTGTAGTTATTTGGTACACACTGGTGAGCTGGTGGCGGGAGGTGCCTTTTGTATGTTTTTTCGCTTCCTGTCCCAACAGGGGTCCAGTGGACATCCTCCATGTGTATGCTGTCAGGATGACTCCAGAAAAGGAATTAACAGGTAAACCTAATTCCTGTCTTTGTCTTTATTAAGTTCAGTCCTTGTCGATCGACACAAAAATATATGTACGCAGCATATCGCCAAAGTCTGTGTCTGACCTACCTTACAGTAAAACAGTCAGCGGTGGCAGCGAGTATTACAGGGGCACATAAAACCATGTCAGAGTGTGACTTATACTCTATCTTGCAACGAGTGCAGGATCGAGGGAGTTGGAAGTCGGTCATCCCCTTTGATCACGTCCGCGGCACGTATTGTGAGACCTAGTATGTGACCCATATCCTGTGGATAGGCGATAAAGGTCAATTCTACTACAACCCCTTTAATTTATGCAGTTGGCCACCAATGTACAGTTTTGGCCTGGAACAGGACAATCCTTTTCAAAGCTGTACTGGAAGTAGCCAAACAAGGCCGCGCTCACAGGGGGCGTAAGTGCATTTTGGGCGTGCAAATCTGCAACTTGATTGGGTGAGCAAAATGCGCTTTTGCCCGCTACCACTCGTATTATTGTGTGTAAATGCGCCGCGTGTTTGCGCACATATAAAAATACGCACAAAATCACATTGATTTTCTGTGTATATATGTGTAGCAAATACGCAGGTTTTCTGCGTATGACATGCGCATTTACACAAGCGCGTTGATTTCAGTGGGTTCTTGGCGCTGCGCAAATGTGCCCAAGATGGGTCATGTCATGTATTTTTTCACATCGTGTTAAAAAAAAATTACACTCCTATAATGAACTCCTTGAAATCCATGAATTCTATTCAGTGTCTATTATGTGCACCAAATTTTGCGCGTGTAATACGTTGCATTATGTGATTGTTTTCAGTAAGAGAAACCACATGAAAGGGCACAGACATGGTGTGATTAATTAGATAAATACCAGAAAGGGATGAGCAGAACCGTAAATAATTAATCCAGTGACCAGGGATGTCAAAGTTTTATGGTCTCTAAATTGATGTTAGAGGGTCACGCTGCCCTGATGACCCTTTAGCATCAATTTAGAGACCATGTATATAAGTATATCAATGAAGATATAATCATTTACAACTCCACCAGTTATTAGAGGCATTTGTGTAGCTTTTTGGGTGAGGTGGTGCTAGCAGTCATACCAAAGGCTGGCAAGAATCCAGATTTAACAGATCCATACAGGCCAATCTCATTGTCAGGGGAGGTGAAGGTGCTGGCGAATAAACTGTTTCGGGTGGTCACTGCCATAAACCATATGCATATCCAATCTAGGAAAGTCAGTTCTGGGGCGCTATTCTCTAGATGTCGCCAAGGCATATAGGTGCGTGGTCAGGAGGTGCCTGTGGATAACATTGAAAATTATGGGCAATCACATAGTGTTATACCTAAACAGATTCAGGTCTTGCCCACAATCCAGGTACCAATGTCCAAATCATTGTCGCTTATCTGCCGGTGTCTCCTGTATTATAAAGCGCAAGTGACATCCTTCCTTAATGGCGTGAATCCTACTGCGCATCGCGGGATGTCATGATAAACGTTCCGACGTCATCCTATCGCGGTTCATCATTTCTACAGTGGCTCTGCATTGAATTTGCCTCACCTAGAAGGTCTGTTGTAGGAGTGCTGCTGGTACACCTGGTTCTTGTTCTATTTTCTCGGCTGTGTCATTGGGGAACACAGCAAAGACCTTGTGAATAGCTCCTGACATTAGGAAGCGGACACTAAACAAAGGAAGACTCCTACTAGCTGTAACCTCATGTAGTCCTCCAACCTGCTCCATCCTTTCTTCTCAAAGTGGTCACATCCTTCTATCTGAAGCCTTCACACCCTTGACGTCTGTGCGCTGCGGCTCCATCTTTCCCATACGGAATCCTTCTGCCATCCTGATTCCCTGTTCCTCATGCCTGACAGTCCTTGTCGACGTCGGGCGGCCTCCAAGTGCACCATCGCCTGTTGAATCAGGTGGAGGATCACGTAAGCCTACCATACCAATGGCAGGACTCCACATGCACAGTTGGGTGCCTCCTGGGTCATGTCCCATAATGCTTCTGCTTTCCAGGTTTGCAAGGCCGCGATCAGGTCTTCGCTTCATACGTTCACAAAGTTATACAGGGTGCATACATTTGCATCTTCTGATGCTGCTCTTGGTTGCAGTACCCTGATCCCATCATACATTGTTCGGTTTTTTTTTCTGGCCCATCCTTAGGGACTGCTTTTGAACATCCCAAGCTCTTTGCTGTGTTCTGCAATGACACTGCACCCACTCATTGTTTCGGGGGAACCAGCTGTTCTCTGTTCTGAAATTCCCCATTCACTTCTTCATTTAGTTGTATATTGTTTTCGAGTTACACGTGTTCTGTTAGACTTTAGGCTTTACTTCTTCTACTGCTTGTGTACAAACTGGGTATACAGGCAGGTAGGAACTATTAGGTGTTGATCCAGGGAACAGTCTGATTGCCATTAGGGAGTCGGGAAGGAATTTTTTTTTTAATTGGCTACTGCCTCTTGGTTTTTTTTTTGCCTTCCTCTGGATCAACAACATAGGAGGATAAACAGGCTGAACTAGATGGACATTGTCTTCATTCGGCCTTACATACTATGTTACTATAAGTGAGGAGTCAACTTTTGTTTGCTTAGCGTCCGCCTCCTAGTGGCTGGAGTTATACCCAAGGTCTTTGCTGCCCCAATCCCCCTCAATAAACCTACAAGAAAAGGATTTTACAGTAACAAAAAATCCTGTTATTCTCAAGCGCCATAAAAAAACACATGGGCTTAAAGGTCTCTGACATCTGCAAATAAAAGGGATTAAGTAAAAGTTTGTTTGCTCCGATACGTTAACAGTTGGAAACAATAAATGCAAAATTGTGAATTTTCTGTTACTTTAGCTCTGTTGGGGAGAACAAGACAGAAGTGACGAAAGCAGCTGACACAAAGCAAGGCTTGACGAGGTAATTCTGTCCTATATATAAGTGGTCAGGTTCCCATTAGCACCTAGGGGTGTTGGTTACCCATAAATGCTCTAGTCCAGCGGTCTGCAGACTGGTTGGCCCTTCTGCTCCACTTTCCATCGTCCTGTTGTTTTATTGCCTTTGACCAAATCTGAGTGTATCCTACTTGACCATATGGAACCCATGTACATACAAAGTGGGCGAGCCATTCACAGATCACTTTACTTTGCAGGCTTCTTCATTTTTTAAATCCTACACCAAAACAATTGCCAGAAGAGGAGTCGAGCAAGGTAGGCTTGTTTTACTATATATATCATTAGGGGCAGTAGTCCTGTCGTGCGTGTCTATATGCAACCGGATGTGACTGTGTAACAGCACAGCGCACCCCTTTGGCGCGCTTTTACTGCAAATATGACACTTGATTCTAAGCACACTTCCCACGTCAGATTTGTAGTGAGCGGCATCTATTACAGGGGGGGAGTTATATTCTTTTTAAGCCATGCATACACGACCGATTCGGATTCCACATGGAGGAGGCCCGCAGCGGATTCTGGTTGTGAGCTCGGCCCGTAACCCTGCATACCTCACAAAACTATACTACTGTGGAGGCTCGCAGGCGGTCATGCACAGTACACTTATTTTTTTTTTCTGCTTTGTTTGTATATCCCGTGCCGTCGCTTAGCGATGGCGTGGGTACCCGAGCCCATACGCAATGTTAATTACGCGCAGGCTGCTGGTCGGGTGCCTCCATTGATTTTAATGGAGACCATCTGCATGGGCTCCACGGCAAAATAGAGCATGCTGCAATTTTTTTTTTTCTTCCACTTACTGAATACACAGTTCGTATCCGCAAGCTTGAAGGAAAAATCTAAACTACATGACTCTCAATGCCTGCGTTTCGCTGCTAAAGTCCACGATCATGGAATCCGCGATACAAATCCAATCATGTGAGACCGGCCTTAGTAAAAGTGTGTTCTGAATGCAGTAAAACAATAAATAGAGAGATTCTCAGCTCTTCCTGCTCCTTCTGTATCCTGCACTGCCTATCGGTCCTCCGCTACTCTGTTTTTTTTACAGGACTGTCCAGTTAACGGGATGTCGCAGGCACTGCAACCAATAACAGAGCTCAGCAATCAATCACTGTACTCTGTTATTGGCTGCAGAGCCTGTGACATTAGGGGAGATACCCGGAGCAGTGGCGTGTGACACAGCAAAAGCAGGTAGAGGTGAGTATATGCTGGTTTATTTTACTGCATGCAAAACAGACTTTTACCTAAAAAATATAACTTGGAATACCCCTTTAACAATGCAAAGTTTGAGCATTCTATAGAGATACTTTATCTCACAGCACCACCGGTTTCTAAAATAAATGACACCATGACCTCTTGTCTCTGATGTTCCTGCTTGTGAATCTACAAGTTCAGAGCTCAGCGGCCATTCCCTATTCAGGACGCTCTCTTTCCTTTCTCTCAATGCACTTGTTAGCTGGTGTCTTCTGCCACTTTCTCACGCATTAAAAGGGTTTTCTGTGTCTTTTTACTATTGATGACCTATCCTCAGGATAGGTCATAAATAGTTGATTGGCAGGGGGCTGCTGTCGGTGCGGACAGCGCTGGAAGCAGATAGTGCTGTCAACATTGCAGCTGCCTGGTTTGGTATTACAAGCACATTTCTCATTGAATTATATGGGAACTTTGCCTGCAGTACCAAAGTGGGCTCCTGTAATACGGACAGCGCTGTCTGCTTTCAGCACTCTGCACTGACAGTGGATCCGGCAATCAGCTGATCAGTGGCGATCCTGAGCGGCTGACCCCCATCAATCAATAGTAAAAGTACTGGACCACCCCTTTAACATAGCAATGCAAACTGTGATTTTTGGACCATGATGGAAAAGCGAGGGTCCTGACAATGAGGGTCTATGGGCTGTCTTCCTTTATGCACATGTGACTGTAATCACTGCAGTCTAGCCAGGTTGCCTTTTCATTCTGTATGCTAATAGTTTGACTTCCTTGCAGTCACCAAAGATGATAAAACCGCAGTCTGCCGTATTTGCAAGCAATGGTCTTCCACCAGTTTCCACCCTTGAGGAGGCGACCCTGTGCGCAGATATTAAAAAGGTATTTAATGGAGTGGCTGGTGAGAATTCTGCTGGTAGAGAGGCGCAGGGTGAGAGATCTAACTCCCATAATAAGAGGTCGTAAGGCTGATTTAGACACAACGAGAATCGCTCAAAAGAATCTTTTGGGCAATTCTTGTTCTGTCTAACTGCACTTACATCATGCAGTTTTCGTTAATGAATCGCGGATCGTTGTCTTTCAGCATGCTGAAAGAGAACGATCAGCCTTATCACGAGTTCACAGCGGGATACAGCTGATACTATTGTTTCAGCTGTATCCCGCTCCGTGAACACAGGCGGAGTATGAAGAACACAGCGGTCCAGCTGTGTTCTGCATACTTCACACGGAGCACACAGCTGTATACTAGCTGAGTGCTCCGTGAACAGCTGGAGTATGAAGAACACAGCAGTCCAGCTGTGTTCTGCATACCCCGCTCGGAGCGCTCAGCTGTATAAGAGCTGGGCACTCCGAGCAGAGAACAGCTGGATGCAGAAGACAAGCTGCCCCGCTTGTCTTCTGCATACCCCGCTCGGAGCGCAAAGTGATCGCTCAACGTTTGAGCCATCACCTTGCGCTGAATGCACACAATGACTATCGCTCAAAAGACATCTTTTGAGCGATAATCATTGTGTCTAAACCAGGCATTAGACTAACAGTATTTACAGCAGCACAGAGGATTTTAGGAGAAGTCTGATCTTGTGGGAGATAGTAACCCCACCTGTCCCGCCATGAACATTATAAGGATGATGTAGCGATCAGGGAAGGAGAACGGAGACAAAGGAGATGTTAGCAGAGTCTCTTCTGTATGTTATAGTGTGGTAACTTTCTCATCCGTGTCATTGCGGGAAACCGCAAGACCACGGGTATAGCTGCTGCCCCTAGGAGTTGGACAGTAAGCAAAAAACACCAAGCTAAATCCGTTTTAGAAACCCACTACAATGTTATTGATGGTTTTCATTTTGCTGTGTTTGTGTTTCAGCGACTCGTTATGTGCGGCTACGAAGGACCTAGTCTGACAGAATCCTACTGCTGGGCACCTATAGCCGGGGGCTTCGATACAATTGTAATCTCTCCTGATGGATCGAAGCCCATATATTATATTCCTCCTCTTCTGAGTTATCTAAATTGTGCATCCGTAGCGTACAAACTGCTGCCAGCTAAACACGGGGTGAGAACGGTTTCTGAATTTTGTCTTTTTTTGTCTTTGCATTTCATCAGCATTTCAGTCTTTCTTGACCCGTAAACCAAACTGTTCAACTTTCCAGATCTTCCTTTTCTTACTGGTGGTTTAGATGCTTAAAGGCCAAGTATTACTTATATATCTGTTTACTGAATAAAAGCAGATAATAACACACATTCTATAATCTGTATAGAACTATGGGGGTGGCCATCTTGCCTGAGCTGCAGTTAACAGCATTTAGAGATATACTTTACAGCAGCCTCATGGACCATAGACACAGTGGGAGACCCATTGATTCCTATGGAAGGCGAGTGGATGGGGGTGGCTATGACCATCAATGCTTGAGAAAGATTGATCCTGTGTTATGTATATATAGGTGGCACCTGTCACTGTAAGGCCAGGCTCACATAAGTGTAATTTAATCTATTCACACTTGCATATATTTATTGCGTATATTACGTGCATAAAAAATAATGCAGCCCTATTCTCTATGGGTGCGTTTGAAACGCGGCGGTACATATGCAATTACATAGTCTGTGTATGGTGTTTTTTACACATGTTGCTAGGAAACATGAGAAGGTTTAAAAAAAAGAAACCAGTGCATGACAGCATGCTTAAAATACGCTGTTTATGTACAGGCAAAAATGCGATAATACGGAGGGATATGTAGTTCCCTGTGCCAGTAAAACATAATCATTATGCAGCGTATTACCGTACAGTCGTGTGAGCCGGCCTAAAGCATGGAGGATATATGTAGCAGTAACCAGAGCCTGGGCATATGTGGGTATGTGTTATGCACATAAATGTAATTAATGCTATAGATATTCCTATAACTCGGATTAATCAGACATGAAAGTTGCTGTAGTAGTAGTATTAGTTCTTCTCTTCTGTTGCCAGTAGAACAGTATATAAAATTTTACAGTTGAGTGTCAATGAACTGTGTCGTCGATTGAACCAATAAATCCTTAACTCTCTGGTGTCTGATTCCAAATTGGTAGTATCATAAGTTTTAACGAGCTGGAAGAGAAACAAGACAGACACCAAGGTCTTGTGGTGTAAAAGTGATTCTCTAATATATTCATAGTATCAGGTTGCTTATATACACAAAATGACGTAACAGCAGAGACACATACCCTTTAAAATTCATAAGTATTTAAAATAGATTAGAATTCTAATGATTCACGCCTTCACGGGTGGGTTAGTGACGTGTTACTGTTCAGACACATGATTTCTAAGAAATTGAGGTTTAAGGAAAGAAAAACAAAACTACAAACTGAAATTAGTGATTTCTTACGTAAAGAATGCAAGGGTGGGGGTCTGAGCATCTCTTTATCAGTGGGATGGGTAAAACTGCTACTCAGGAGAAGGCAGAAAGATCAAATTAGGAGTTTTTTTCCTGAGAAGGAAGAGTAGGAATGATTAGAAGAATCTTTGGAAATAGAAGCATATAATATTACACACGTTAACTATTTATCTGCTGCTTATTCTAGCAGGGTGCCATATCTTGCCCAATATAGAGGGCTTAATACATATGTCCCGTTATCCATCACAACCGTAAGACCATGATCACACGGAAGGAATTACATTCGCAGCAGTTACAATAGCAGTAATGTGGATAGATTTTCTAAATCTCTTCCAAGTGCTGCAGAAAAAAGCCTACACTAAATCAGTGTGGAAATTGGCCTTTAAATCCACAGAATGTCAAATGTAGCAGCTTCTTTGGTGCACAAACCTTGTGGATTTCTGTTTTAGACTTCAGTAGAGGCCAAAATCCACAGCACGCCCCAAAATTCACAGCAAATCCGCCAGAATAGTTGAAGATTTGCAGAGCAGATTTCCGCAGCAGACGGTCAGTGCAGAAAATATGCTGATAACCTGCAGAAAAATGCGCAAGAGTAGCCACAGAATTTTAAACTAGATTTTGCCACACAGAAACCCTGAGACCAGCCTCACACAGGCAGACTGGATTCCGTCTGGGAGCCGGGCCGGCCACCCTGCGTACCTGACTTTCTCTGTATTGCAGATGACCGCAGTGGCTCGCCGTTGGTCATGCGCAGTACAGTGTTTTGTTTTTTTAATTAAGGTTTGTATTTCCTGCGCTGAAGATGCGAGTATCCGCAGCTCATATGAGTGTTAATTGTGTACGGGCTGCAGGTCGGACGGCCTCCATTGACTTCAATGGATTCCGTCCGTGCGGAATCCGTAGAAAAATAGAGCATCGTGCGAATTTTTATTTCTTTTTTTTCTCCTCCTTCTGCTCACGGAATACGAAATTTGTATTTGCAAATGTAAGCGAAAAATCTTTTTTTTTTTTTACATTCTTTACAATGCCCACATTTTGCCGCCTATTCCAGTTGCGGGGTCCACAATTGGATTCTACCCCGTGTCAGCCCAGAAAATCCGTGGCATATGAGCCCTGTTGTGAACATGGCAAAACAGCTGGATACCTTCCACGGGACCTGAATTCAGCAGGAAAAAAAATCTGTCGCTGATTTTGCAGCAAAACTTTTCTGCACATAAACCCACAACATATCCACCACCTCAGTGGAACATTCCCTAAGGGAGGTCACCCCAGAACTAAAATGTTAGCTCAAAATATGCCACTGCCACTGACCTACAGCCAGGGAAGTCTCACGATTCCCGTTGTAGATGCCCGATTAAAGATAAGTAAATTATCACACTTTCCGGATTATTGGATGCTGGTTTAAAGGACTCCTTTTGTATGTGATGTTTTAGTGATGTGTCCCTGCTCTCTTTGCAGCCCCATGCTGTGATCCTCTGCCCCGGATGGAACAAGGCTCACTCTGTGTACAACATGCTGATGGAGTTTAGTAAAAACACCCGACCCCTGAGCCCCATGCTGCTGCTGGTTGGGCTTAAGAAAGAAGAGCTTCAGGGCTTAAACCTTAGAAAACAATGTGAGCGGCTTGTAGAACATGCAGGATTTCTTCTATACCTTGTTCTGGGTTGATACAGGTCTGGTTTAACCCCTTGTTTGTGTGCATAGGCGAAGTTATTGTCACCACCCCGCAGTGTCTACTGAGATGTTTAGAACACCACGGACTTCTCCTCCTCCGCTTATGTCATCTCGTCTTTGATGAAGTTGACTTGCTGTTCTCCAAAGCGGGATCAGAGGTAAGCAGGGCCCAGCGTCTTGATTTTATCCACATATACATGAAGTAAGCTTTCGCGTGGCCCATTCTTTAGGCATGTCAGTGGACCAGAACACCCTCTTCACAAGAACTTTCGTCTCATTGGAGAAGATGAGATTTAGTCTATTGGCTTAATACATTTGTCCAAGTACTTTCACTGACATCTTCTTAACTGCATACAATTAGTCATTTAAAGGGCCAATATTCACCCAATGTAACATTTATCTATTAGAACAAGATTTTGGGGGAAAATTATACATTGAGTCAGAGGGATTGTTTAGCATGTGATTGATTGGTGATGCTCACATCTTCCACAGCATAAGTCCAACCGTACAAGATCTGTACAGAAGAAACCGCCTCCGTTTTGTTCCTTTCGTCATTCCAGCATTATATCCTGAGATAGCAAGAAATCTTCACAGGACCACCATCGCAAACCCTCTTTTAAGCTATGACCTTCCTGACGTCTCCGACTCCGATTCTTTGAGTCTGCTACCGTGAAATCATCTGAATTAAGGGCAGCCCCCACCCAATCCATCCATTGTGGGGGGACGACTTTTTCTATTCAAGGAGCTCTTATTTCGTCTCCTATGCCTGGTTTAGGGAGGCCATTTTTTCAGGCTACGCCATAGAATTTTCAGCTCATCCCCCTAATCGTTTCTTCGCGTTTAGAATCCCAGCGACTCCATCACAGGCCACCACTTTGGATTAGGGACAGTGACTCTGTCCTCCAAGGGGGACACTTTAGGAGATTTTATTCCAATGTGTCCATGCTGTCCAAGAAGGATGGCACTATCAGACCCGTTCTGGACCTCAAGAAGTTGAACTGCTTTATAAAGGTCTGTCACTTTTGCATGGAGTCATTGAGGTCAGTCATAGCTCCCATGAAACAGGGGGAGTTTCAGTCTTCCATAGACATCAAGGACGCTTATCTTCATGGTCCAATACGTCGAGCACACCAACGTTTCCTCCACTTTGCTATCCACTAGGATCATTACTAATTCACGCCTCTGCCATTCAGGTTGGTGATGGCACCCTGAAATTTCATAAAAGGTTTTGGCATCTGTGATGGCTCTGACTCGGTCGGACAATTTGTACAATTTCCATGTCGCTTTTTACAGTTTGTGCCGGTGCGGGTGGTTTATCAACTACTACAAGTCTTGCCTTTCACTATCTCAACATCTGATCTTTCTGGGTCTGTTATTTGACATACCATAGGTCAGAGTTTTGCTCTTGCCGCAGAAAGTGCATCTCCTTCAGTCAAATGTGCGCTCCCTGCAGACTCCATCCCCAGTGACCATTCGCCACTGCTGATGGTCTCATTCTCCAAGGGCATCCTATTTGGGCCGTTTCATGTGCAGCCTCTCCAGTGGGTCGTTCTCTCCCGGTGGGACAAATTGGCAGACTTTATTGCAAGATCCAACTTATTCCACAGATTTTGCCAGTGACACTTCACTGGCAAGTTCTCACAATGGATGCCAGTCTACTCGGCGGTGGGGGGATACGTTGCAGGAAGTAACAGCACAAGGCACTTGGATATTACAGGAATCCACCCTCTCTATAAATATCTCAGAACTTTCGGACATTCTTCATTCACTTCAGCACTTTGCACCACAGGTAATTGGCCTCTACGTCCGAGTCCAAGCTGACAATGCGATGGTTGTCGAGTACATAAATTTCTAAGGTGGGACCTGAAACTTAGGAGTCATAGAAGAAGCAGTGAAGATCCTGACCTGGATTGAAGATCACCTTCTGGTGCTCTTGGCGGTTAACATACCAGGGGTGAACAAGTGGATAGCCGACTTCCTGAGCAGTAGAACAGTCGACCTTGGACAATGGGAGTTGCACTCCGACGTGTTCCATGAGCTCTGTCAGAGATGCAGTCATCTGGACGTTGATCTAATGGCAACCAGATTCAACCATGAACTTCCCATCTACATGTCCAGAAACCAGGAGCCTCAAACCCAAGCAGTGGATGCCCTAGTAATTCAGTGGACCGAATTCCAGTTCCTGTATATCTTCCCTCTCTTACCTCGCGTTAAGAAGGTCAAGATGGAGGGCCTGCCAGTGATTCTCATTGTGCCAGACTTGCCTCGTCACATGTGGAAACCAGACCTCATTGACACTCTGAGGCCCCTTCCTCTTCAAGAAGATCTTTTACTGGGACCTCTCTTCCACCCGCGTTTGTCCATGCTTCATTTAACGGTGTGGCGGTTGAACCTTGGTCCTGAAAGCCTGTGGTTTTGATGAGCCCATCATTAAAGCTATGATGAAGGCCAGAAACTCTCCTCTTCGTGTCTGGAAGACATTCTTCCTCTGGTGCGAATGTGAATTCTATCCTATTTGTTTTTCACTATCTCGCCTTCTGTCTTTCCCACAAGAAGGCTTGGACATGGATCTGGGTCTGAGCTCTCTGGAGGGTCAGGTATGTTTATTCTTTTTTAATATTTTCTGGCTTCAAAGTAGTAAGGTATGGACGTCTTACAAGGAGTTGCTCACGCTGCTCCTTTTATCATGCTCCTGTTCTTTCTTGGGACCTTAATCTGGTACTTTTCAACATTTTTTAGCTGTTGCAGAGCACCCTGGCTCGTCTTTTGTCTGGTAAGGTAGCCTTTTCAGTAGCGATCGCTTCTATTCACAGGTTTCTTGAGTTAGCAGCCTTGTTGGGCAAGCCTCCATTTATTGTCTTCCATCAGGGCAAGGTTGTCCTACGTCTCATGCCCTCCTTTTTATTTAAGATGATTTCTGCCTTCCACATCATTCAGGGCATTATTTTGCCTTTCCTTCTGTCCCTCCACTACGCGTTCGAGAGAATCCACTCTCCATAAATTGGGCTTGGTACGAGCGTTGAGAATTCCATCCAGGGTGGATTTTGTCTAGGATTTTCCTGTTCTCCAGTACTTATGACATATGCTTAGGACATATTATTGATATCCAGTTGGTGGAGGTCCGTCGCTTAGCAGTCCAACCTATCTACGTTTCCACTCCGTAGAGCACTGCGGCTTTTCCTCAGGCCAAAGATGTCACAATTATTCGTCATGTGGCCTTAGAGCAGCTCAGTACGGCGCTGTGCTTGGTATGCATTAAAGAGGCCGCAATGCTCACCCAAGTGTTGCTGCCGCCTCAAACAGCTGATTAGCAGGGTTCCCGAGTGGCAGACCCAGACCAATCGGATATGGATGACTTTTCCTAAGGAGGTGACTCCAAAGCAAGGGTCTCCTCCTCTATGACATCAAGAGCTGTGGAGATCAGCTAACTCTCTTATTGAGGTTGCCCTCTTCGGAAGCTTTGGCTCAGTTAACACTTGTTCTAATGATGAGGTGATCAGTGGAGCTCCCACAGCTGGAACCCCAGGTGATTTGCTTCATCTATTTCTGCACAATGAATATTCTGTGGCCCCCTTCAAGTCTGCTGATGTTTTAAGAAAGTTCATACAATGTTCCTTCACCTGCTCATCGTGTGATGGTACCGCTGGTTACCCTCTGAATGAGTGAACACTCATCACTCTCGGCACTACATCTTGTTGATTGGTACTCATGATCTTAAGGAAATTTCTGTATTTAAAAGGACCCATGATAACATGCATGGATGCGCCAGGATCTACAGACTGAGATCTGCTCTCTGTAGCCGTGCTCCACTCTGACTCATGCCATCCACAGATGTGTTCTGCTTATTAATTCTTGATTATCTCCATTTCCAGATGTCAGAAATACTTCAGATCTATAAGAAGATTGTGACCGTAGAGAACCGAGATGGCACACCACAGCAAATTGTTGCTGTTGGAAGCAAATGGACTCAGGACATGCAACTTTTACTGCAATACATGACAGCTCCTCGCACTGTGATCACCAGCATGGAGCAGGCAGCAGTCTTTGCCAATGTCCAACAGGTATTCTAATGTTCTAAAGTCCTGTGTACAATGGGAAATGGTTCATTTAACTGCTTAGCGGATGGCGGATCCATACACCATGTTAGCCGTATTGTCTGCGATCGGCCTACTCTAGAAAGTTATAGTGTATCTCTTCACGTAGGTCGTACAGCTTTGCCTGGACTGTGAGAAAATGTCGATATTGATGCGTTGTTTCGATTTCACTCCTGTCGATGTTCAGAAAATTCTAATTTTCACCAAAACTGATGAAGAAGCTGAGTTGGTGCACAAGGTAAGTGCTGATCCTTTCTGTAAGGCTTCATTTACATCTATATTGGCGCAGTCCATTTTCTTGTTCCCGGCATAGCAACAGCAAAGCAGAATATCAGCCAGGGTTGGAACTGACTGCAGCCAATGGACCCTATTGACTATAATGGGGGCTTTCAAGCTTCTGTCATCTTGACAAACAAAATGGTGCCATTTTATACCGGATCTACGCCAGAGACTCTGAACCGAGCTGCTGATGCAAACGTGAACAGCGCTGTCTAGCTGGCTTGGTCTCCAATCGTGTAAAGACTGTTGGAGGAGAATTTAGGCTTTATCCAAACTGCTGTATTACGGATCCAAAAATGGGATCCGGTTCTTATGGAAATTCTGGAAAACCTTACTTTATTAGCTGAATGATGTATTCTTTCTATGGTGGGATAAAGGCTAGGTGATGGCCGTCATCTCCAATGGGGGAGAGAATGGGATTAGATGGATTTACGTTGCACTTATTCAGTCCTGGTTTCTCCCTTTGGAAGTCTGCTGCTCACCGTAGACTTTGAGAGTATTAGGGTGCGTCACATAAGTGTATTTTGCCTGCGTATTATGCACATATTGTGTACATGTGGAATACGCACTACGCAACAAATATGCATGTAGAGTGTATTCACTGCATATTTTATAAACACATAGGCTATAATGGTGCGTATTAAGCACAAAAATAGGGGATGCTGCGGTTTTTTCTCACTTGTGTAATACGCAGGTCTGAATAGCCCAATGTAAATCACGTAAAAAATGCGCAGTCAAAATATATTCCTGCGAGGGAGGCCTTAGGGCTCATGTCCACGGGCAAAATGTGATTTAAAATCCGCAGCGGATCTCCCGCGCGCGGATCCGCACCCCATAGGGATGCATTGACCACCCGCGGGGTAGATAAATACCCGCGGATCGTCAATAAAAGGCATTTTAAAAAAAATGGAGCATGAAAAAATCTGGACCATGCTCCATTTTCGTGCGGGTCTCCCGCGGGGACGGCTCCCGCGGGCTTCTATTGAAGCCTATGGAAGCCGTCCGGATCCGCGGGAGACCTAAAATAGGAATTTAAAGAATTTACTCACCCGCAGCGGACCGGGAAGCTCTTCTCTTCCTCACGGCCGCATCTCCCTTGCTTCGGCTCGGCGGATGTGCCCGGCGCATGCGCGCGGCACGTCGACGACATGCCGGCGACGTGCCGCCGGCGTAAGGAATTCATCCGCCGGCCGAAAGAGAAGATCCGGCCGTGAGGAAGAGCAGAGCTTCGCCGCCCGCTACGGATAGGTAAATTCTTTTAAATTCTTATTTTCAGCGCTCATGTCCGCGGGGCAGGAGGGACCCGCTGCAGATTCTCCATGTAGAATCCGTAGCGGGCCCGATTTTCCCCGTGGACATGAGGCCTTAGGATGTGGCAACAAAAATCTCATCTATGACCAATTTTGTGCAAGTTGTAGGACTTCTATCTCGTAAATCATGGTGCCGTTCTCGTTTTCTTCTCCTTGTAGGCCGTTCAGACTGCTTCGGCGTACAGCTTATTGCTACATAAAGGGCTATTGCATTTATTCAGCCATGTTCTGCAGCAGTGGAGGACGTCGTTCAGCTGCCGAACAGTAGTGGTCTTGGGTAAGCAGCACGTTTTTATTTTTTTCAGTCCATGTAGTTAAAGGGTTGTGCTAAAATGCAGTTTTATCACCAATCCAAGTTATAAAAGTCTGATCGAGGAAGCACTCGCCACTGAGAACCCCACCAACCCTTCCTGCGCCGTAGAATAGTGAATCCCGAACGGACCAGACTGTCTCTGCTGCTTGCAGGGCCCTCCATTTCCCAATTATTCTCTCTGTGGTTGGCGGGTTACTTGGATGACATTCACCTGGATAACATCTCCTACATCATCCGCAGTCCTGTCTAAATTTTGTGCAAGCACAGACCTATGCTTCCACAGATCGCCTAGCCCTATTTTGGGCAGACCAACTGATTGCTGCGCATGCACTGGAGTGTGGTTGGGCAGCCATATTTGGACAGGACTGTAGATGCCGTAGGAGGCGTCATCCACATCACCTGTCAATAACAGACATAATGGCCTGGGATTTGAGAGCATTGCGGGCAGCAGGGATGGTCTGAGCTCTCCTACCGTATCATTAAGGATTCGATACTAGATGGTGCAAGGAAGGATTAGACATCACGTTTACAAGGTATCTTGCCATTGCGGGCTAAATGTATTATTCTCTAATGTATTATTTCCCTAAATACCATTGGCATTACCAGCTCCAAGCTTGCAAACGGGTTCCCTTTAATTTTGCAACTTCATCCATTCATGGGGCGAGCTGATGTCTGCTGTCAAGGTGAAAAATGATCTGAACATGTTAGGTTTCCATTTGCACAACCCTTTGCTCCATTTACATAGACTATTTAAACCTGCGCACCCTACCACATTGACACATCTCTCCCTGTTTGCCTATTTTAGCTCTTCTGAATGATTTCCTGAGTAGATTTATGGATTAGGGGACCACTTTTAGGTTGTTTGTATTATCAGCACTTTTCAGGATAAGAATTGAAGCTGCAACACCCGAACCCTCTGCTGTTTAACTGAACCAGATTGCAAGAGAGCGGTGGAAGGCTGGGTTCCCACTGGGTGGAATTGTCGCAGAATTTCCGCCTGCAATTTTAATCCCCTGATTAACCAGCAAAGTGGACAAGATTTGCAAAAATCTCGTCCACACACAGCGGCCAAGCCGCGCTCAAACTGACGTGGAAATCAAAGCAGCAGAATGTCAATTGTATCGCCATCTCTGCTGCGGCCATCTCTCCTTCCGCTGCAGGATACCGCAACGCCCGTGGACAGGCAGCCTAAGGCGGCAGAAATGCAGTCTTAAAGGGTTGTCCCGAGGCAAAACATCAAAATTTTAAATTAGCCCATTCCCCCTGTCACCCCCCCCCCCCCCCCCCCCCTCCGGCATAAACTAGCATTTTAAAGCGGTTTTTAAACCGCTTGCTACTCACCGATGTGATGAAAGATGAACTTATAAAATTCTTCTCCCAAGATGGCCGCCGGTCCTTTCCCAGGGATGCACTGCGGTTTTCTCCCATGGTGCACCGCGGGTCTTCTCCCATGGAGCACCATGGGCTCTGTGCGTTCCATTGCCGATTCCAGCCTCCTGATTGGCTGGAATCGGCACACGTGACGGGGCGGAGCCAGAACGCCGCTCGTGCCCGGACCGACCAGAAGGGAGAAGACCCTTCTGCGCAAGCGCGCCTAATCGGGCGATTAGACGCTGAAATTAGACGGCACCATGGAGACGGGGGCGCCAGCAACGGAACAGGTAAGTGAATAACTTCTGTATGACTGATATTTAATGCACGATGTATATTACAAAGTGCATTAATATGGCCATACAGAAGTGTATAACACCACTTGCTTTCGTGAGACAACCCCTTTAAGCTCTCACTCACTACCTGAAGGCTGCAGGTTCAATCCCCGCAAGGTTCAGGTAACTGCGTCAAGGTTGTCTCAGCCTTCCATCCTTCCAAGGTCCGTAAAATGAGTACCCAGCTTGGTGGGGGGTAATGAATAAATTACTTGAAAGCGCTGTGGAATAAGTTGGTGCTATACAAAGAACAAGATTTATTTATTTATTTTTACATTTTCCAGTGGAGTATGTCAGATATGGGCTAATGTACTGCACACATTTTTTGATGACATATGTATTTCCATCTGTTTACCTTTTATTCTGGAAGCACATTTGAAAAAAGTTTTTTTTTTTTTTTTAAGGAGACGTATAGTTATAATAATTATTGAAAGTTTGAGGAATTCCTTTAGGATGCGGCCTTTTTTCCCCATTTTTGGTTTTTCCTCCCACCCTTTTAAAAAAATCATAACTCTCTTACTCAACCATTGACGTAGATGTCTGGGGGCTTGTTTTTTGCAGGACAAGTTATATTTTTCAGTGGTAGTATATAATGCACTGAAAACCTTTTTAAAAAATTCAAAGTTAAGTGAAATGGAAAAAAAAAACTGAAAATCCGCCATCTTTGTGTGTGCTTTGCTTCTACGGCATACACACTGCAACAAAAGCTTTTTTTAATTTTTCCGTCGACATAGTTGTGCGAGGGCTCGTTCTTTGCGGGACGTCCTGTAGTTTCTATTAGTAACATTTTAGAATACATATGACTTTTTGATCGGTTTTTATTACATTTTGGAGACAAAGTGATCACAAAAGCGGAATTTAGGTGTTGTTTCTTTTGGCTTTTTGTATGACCACGCTCACTGTGTAGGGTAAATAATGTGTTCCTTTTATGGCAATTAATTTTTTTTAATCATTAATAAAACTTTTTAAAACTAATTTTTACATCCTTTTTAGTCCCCAGAGGGGATATTAATCTGCAATGCTTTGATCACTCCAACAGTATGATATAATGCCATAGCATTGCATTATGCCGCTATCTGACAGGCAATCTATCAAGCCACGTCATAGGCATGGCTTGACAGGCAATCTGCAGTGGTAGCCCTGAGGCCTCTCAGAGGCCCCAGGTTGTCATGGCAACCGCACAGCAATCCACGATCTCATCATGAAGGGCAGTGCGGGACCCCCGAACATCAATCGGGGCATTTAAATGCTGCTTTCAGAATTGACATTTAAAGGGTTTACAGCTCAGATTAGCTAGCACATGCATTGTATGGAGTGGAATCGACCCGTGATCCCCCTCTGTACATACCCCGAACCTACACGACATAACTATACCTCCTGTAGTGTTGAGTGGTTAATGTATTCACTGAGGGGGGTCAGGAGTATTTTGACCCCACAGTTTTTTTTCAGGAGTTACTGCAATTTAGAGGAGGAAAAAAAATAAAATGTTGATATATTTGCAAATATGTAATATTAAAGACAGTTTAATTCTTGTATAGTGCACATGAAAATGAGGATTTTCACCCCAAAATGGATACCCCTGTTTGTCCTGCGTTCAGAAACATACCCATTGTGGCCCTAATCTTATGTCTGTATGCACAACGGGGCCCAAAATGAAAGGGGCAGCTGGTGGCTTTCAGAACAGACATTTGGCTTGAAGGTGTTTTAGGCCCCATTGCCCACTTGTAGAGCCCTTGAGCGGCCAAAACGATAGACAAATGACCCCATTTTAAAAACTAGACCCCTTAACGAATGCATCTAGGGGTGTACTGCGAATTTTGACCCCACAGTTTTTTTCTGAAGTTAATGTTAAACAGGTGAAAAAAAATTATAATTTCTTATTTTTCTTTCAAATATGTAAATTTAAAGAATATTTTTTTATGTAAAGCCGGGGAAATTGAGGAGACGAAGCTCAAATTGTATTTCATTGGTTCTTCTGTGTTCGGCAATACCCCCATTGTACCCTCAGTCTGCTTACTGGATACATGGCGTAGGGATACATATAGTGTAGGGAACACCCATTGGCTTTCTGGGCACAGCTGAATAAATTCCAGGCCCCATTGTACACTAGTAGGGCCATCAAGCTGCCAATACAATAGAAAGACCCCACAAATAACCCCATTTTGAGACCCCTTAGCCCATTTATCTAGGTGTGTACTGAGCATCCTGCAAGAATAAATATAAGGCAGGTGAAACAAATATTACATTTCTTTCACAAATATGTCACTTTTATTATAGTTTTCTTTGTTTCTAGCAGGGAATACTGGGGAGACGCACCCCAAATTGTATAGCACTAGTTCTTTTGTATTCAGCAGTATACCCCCATTGTAGCCCCAATCTACTTACGGGACACATGGCTAGGCGTATAATGGAGGGAACACCCATTGGCTTTTAGGGAACAACTGAATAAATTCCAGACCCCACTGCTCACTTGTGCAGAAAGAATAAATTGACTCCATAAAGAAATCCCCCCCCCCCCTCCTTCTCCTCCCTCCTCCTCCCCCCCCCCACCCTTCTTCTCCTCCCCCCCCCACCCTTCTTCTCCTCCCCCCCCCCACCCTCCTTCTCCTCCCCCCCACCCTCCTCCTCCTCCCCCCCCCACCCTCCTTCTCCTCCCCCCCACCCTCCTCCCCCCCCACCCTCCTTCTCCTCCCCCCCCCCCCACCCTCCTTCTCCTCCCCCCCACCCTCCTTCTCCTCCCCCCTCCACCCTACTTCTCCTCCCCCCCACCCTCCTTCTCCTCCCCCCTCCCCCCCACCCTCCTTCTCCTCCCCACCACCCTCCTTCTCCTCCTCCCCCTCACCCTCCTTCTCCTCCTCCCCCCCACCCTCCTTCTCCTCCTCCCCACCACCCTCCTTCTCCTCCCCCCCCACCCTCCTTCTCCTCCCCCCCCCCACCCTCCTTCTCCTCCCCCCTCCCACCCTCCTTCTCCTCCCCCCTCCCACCCTCCTTTTCCTCCCCCCCACCCTCCTTTTCCTCCCCCCCCTCCTTCTCCTCCCCCCCCACCCTCCTTCTCCTCCCCCTCCCCCACCCTCCTTCTCCTCCCCCTCCTTCTCCTCCAATAAGACATTGCATTCCGTAAATTCTGGCAGAATACTGGATTGCTGTCTGGAAATTGAACAGCTCC
This sequence comes from Eleutherodactylus coqui, assembly GCF_035609145.1. Lineage (NCBI taxonomy): Eukaryota > Metazoa > Chordata > Amphibia > Anura > Eleutherodactylidae > Eleutherodactylus > Eleutherodactylus coqui. Next base: position 14,875,437 of record NC_089847.1, read on the forward strand.
CATTATAGTCAATGGGGATCCGCTCAGCGCCGTTCACTTCCATCGGAAGACACAACCGTTCAGTCAGGGGTTAACATTTTCCTAATCTCCGAACAGAGCACAAAAACGCAACTCCCAAATCCCCCAAGTTAGAAAATACTTGTGTGTTATGTGTGAGTTCTATTCAAGTAGTTGGATAATGCGCAGGAGTTGATGATGACAGCCGGACCCCTCTTGGTTTTGTTTCTCTTGCAGTGGTGACAGATGACTACGCTCCCCTCCTGGAGATCACAGACGCCACGTGCGTCATCCACTATAGCTTTCCTGAGAACGTCGGTGTATTAAGTCATCGCCTCTTCTCTTTGCTGGATTATATCCAGAGCCGAATTGATAAGGTAACAGGAACGAATATGTTCATCTCCTCGTTCTCCATCTCCTTTCTGTACTACTCTGTGCATCTGTCTCTCGCTTCTCTTCACTCCTCATTCAACAATCTTTACAAAAAGCATATATAGAGATGAGCAAGTATACTCGCTAAAGGCAATTGCTCGAGCGAGCATTGCCTTTAGCGAGTACCTGCCCGCTCGAGACCGAAGGTTCAGGTGCCTGCGGGGGAGAGCGGAACGGATGGGATATCTCTCTCTCCCTCTCTCCCCCCCGCTCCCTCCTGCTGACTGCCACTACTCACCGCTCCCCCGCGCCGGCACCCGAACCTTCGGTCTCGAGCAGGCAGGTATTTGCTAAAGGCAATGCTCGCTCGAGCAATTGCCTTTAGCGAGTATACTCGTTCATCTCTAATCATATACATTGTAGTGGGATTTCGTGAGAGGACAAAAAAAGGGGGTGGGGGGTGGATTGAGTTGGTTAAGTTGTTAACAAATTGAAAACTTTAATAAAGAGCATTTAATTAAAAAAACAAAGGACTCCCGGATTAATTACAATAATGGGAAACTGTCATATCGGAGTTTCACTATAAATAGGGATTCTGGCTTTGAAAACCGATGGCCATTGATGTTTGATCTCTGGTGGTCCAATCCCTTGCACCTCCTTTTATCAGCACTCCAGCAATCATCATATCCACTCTGTTGTTTACATAGGCTTGTCCAGATCTCAGTTGAATGGGACTGGGCTGCAGTATCCTGCACAGCCGCATATATATATGCCTGGGCAAACAATGAAGGGGATTTGGCACTCCAGGTCCTGCTTATGGGCGGTAGTCTAAAACCCCAACAGTCTGACGTACACACCGCGTCGTTAGGGAGCGTGCTCACTGTCCTTGCTGGTAGGGCACAGTGTATGAACATAGCCCTGGGGTATTTGCATGTCACTTATTTTATTAGGGGTTACTTGGCCTAGAAATGTTTGCTTAAAGCTTTGAATAATCTCTTTCTCTTGATCCACACAACTTTCCAATTCTAGATATCGATGGAGGAAGACGACCGTTTGAGGGCCAAATCTATTTTAATATTGACAGAGGAACATGACAGCTACGGCATCCATTTATTGAGAAGCTTACGGCAAGCCCAAGCCGATGTCCCACCCGAACTCGTCGCTCTTGCTCAGGGATTGTTGGAAGCCTGGAAAAACAAGAAGCGGGATCAGAAGCTCTGCCTCCATCTTAAAACTTTTGGCTATTGCAAGTAAGTGGGTGCGACATCCTTGTCGGGTGTGTGTCTATGGCGTGTCTATGGCGTGTCTATGGTAGCGAGACGCTCCAGCCATTCCGAGTGGTAATTCTATAAGTACGTTCATACGAATACAACCAGACTATGTAATAAGAATAGAAATATCCCTGATCTGATCCTTGTATCTCTTTTTATCATTTCTTTACCCAGCGAGGAGGAGGATTCTTGTCCTCATCGGCATCATATTAACCCTTCATTGGACCTTCATGATGGAGTGGCTGCCATTCCAGAGAGTGATCAGTATATAACGGTAAGCCGCATCTGATGATGACTATCACTACTATTTCCTACTTTACTTACCCCAGCCGATGGGATCCCCTTGCATCCGTTCCTGTGATTGGCTTAGAAAAGTGAATCCAAAAGCGCCACAAAAACTGCACCTATGATTCTACCCTTACAGGGCCGTAACTTTTACTCTCATGTCTGTTTTTGTACAGGTCCTCCCTCTGTGTATTGTGGATGCAGCTCGATTCCTTGGCCGTGTTGTAATCAAAAATGATCCATATGATAAACTTGCAGCAGAGCTCAATGAATTTTATGAATCACCGATGAATAAAGTCCCGGCACGGAATGTGCAGTGCCAACACTTGTATGCCCTAAGTGATGGCTCACATTATCACAGGTACTTCACATCAATCCAGCTGTCTTAAGGGGGTTACCTTCAAATTGGCTTTTATTATCTATCCTCGGGTTAGGTGATAGAAGTCTGATCGGTTGGGGTCTCACAGCTGAGAACCCCAGGGATCCTGAGAATGGGGTTATCGTTTCGTCCTCACTGTGGGTTCACTGCAACCCCTGCAGTGATAAGGAGTTGGATGGAGTGGTCACCGCACCCTGTGTGGCGACTTTCATTTCAGTGTGGCTGATGGAAATAGCGGAGTACAAGTGCTCTGCTATCTGCAGCAGTGCCATTGAAGATGAATGGAGTGGGACTGCGCATGTGCGACCGCCGCTCCATTTAATCTCCATGTGTCTATAGGTGGGGACAGCGAGCCCACAGTGAGGAGAAGGAGGAGACTCAGGATTCCTGGGGGTCCCACTGGTGAGACCTTCATCAATCAGACTTTTATCACCAATGCTATGGATAGATGATAAGTCAGTTTTTGACAACACCTATAGAGGAGTGTTGTGGGACTTGTATATTGATGGCCTATCCTCAGGAGAGGTCAGCAAAATCAGATTAGCAGGGATCCATCATCTAAGACCACTACCGGTCAGTTGTTTAAAGAGCCTGTGGTGCACAGACAAGTGCTGCGGTGTCTTCAGTGTATACCATGTGTAGTGGCTGAGCCAAGTAGAGCAGCTCAATCCCATTCTCTTTAATGGCACTGAGCTCCTCATTGGCCGCATGATGAATGAATGTGGCATCACTGGCCAGAGAAGAGGCTGCGTCGCTCACCCAATGCCGAGGTGGTCTTTTGGGGAGCTACTGGCAAATACCTCTTTCTGCAGGGGTAATTAGGCATTACATGGTGGTCATTATGCCAGCAATCTAGATCCACCAGAAGAGGTGCCCTTTACAGCAGCTCTCTAAGTGAGGGGTCTCTTCCGCTGTTACATTTGTATACCCTAATACTACAAATAAAAGTTTATTAAACATGGTTGACTTTTCACAGAGTCCAAGTCTTATCTACAGAAATCATGGGCAGCGTCTCGTATGCACATGTGCAGTACATCGATGATGGGAAGGCAGATAAGATCCCTGTTCATAGACTTTTCCTGCTCCAACCTGCTTTTCAGTCGGTCCCCCAACAATTGAGAGAATTCATAGTGTGTAGAGTGAAACCTATCGACAACGAGGACAAGTGGGATCCAAAAGTGAGTCACGAAAGGTGTCGTCAACAAGCACAGTGAATATAAACCCTTACTGTATATTATTTGTAAACAGTTGAGCCAAATGCATGGAAAACTGGCCTGTAAGGTGGGAGCGCTCTCATGTAGAGTCTATAGATGTCTACGGTCTTCCTTTTATTATTGCTTTATGCTTTAGGTGGCAAGAGTTATTACCAGAAGTATCCAAGGAAAGCCGCACAGAGCTAAGGTTGTTCTGAAGCTTGGGAAAACCTACTGGCTGGATCCTATGGTAAGGAAATCAATCTGGGGGATGTCTGTTCTTCCTCCTGGAGATGAGGGAAACTAAGGGCTACTAGAAGTAGCAGCCAGTAGATTTGTAGCTCTGATGCAGTAATGAAGATGCTGCACATTTGTTCTGTATGTTACTAGTAAACCTCTCTGTTTACCACCGTAATGTAACCTTTGACCTCTGATTTTAGGTGCAGATGACCCCATTGTCCGAGTTATCATCCTATGCATATGAGCTAAATGTACGGCAAGAAATCCTATCCACAGGACTAGGGACAGACAACCCCCAGCACATACTCAAACTGACAGCTTTGCTGGAGCCCAGTGGATCCTCACAAGTGTCTGGAAGAAGGTTTGTATCTCAGGGAAACTGTGCAAATCAAGTGCATCCCCTGCCTACAACCAACATTTATGATGTGGTATGTAAATCATGGGCAGCAGAATGAGGACTTTGCATTACATATTCATATCCAACGGGATTTATTTACATAGGATATGCCGATGTTGAAGCACATCTTTAAGCCCAGTTACACAGGACGAATGTCTGGCAAACGATGCCCGACACTTGTCCCTGTGTTTCCTCGCTCCCATGCTTTTGCACGGGAGCTAGCAGAGCTGTCTCACTCACAGAGCGGCCAGCAGGGGGGCAGGGCAGTCCAGGAGATTTCTCTCCTTTCGCTCCCCCGCAGCTCTCCATTGAGATAACACAGCGGCTGTTCACTATTGAACGGCCGCTGTTTAAACTGCACGATGAGCAATGAGCTTCATCGCTGATCTTTTATGCCGCATAAAAGATGAGAGATGAAGATCATCACTCATTGTGCAGTTTAAACAGACGCCGTTCAGTAGTGAACAGCCGCTGTGTTATGTGAATGGAGGGGGGCGGGGGAGCGAGAGGAGAGAAATCTCCTGCACTGCCCCACCCCCCCCCTGCTGGCCGCTGCGTGAACCAGCCTGCTCTGCTAGCTCCCGTTTGCCTGACATTCATCCTGTGTAAATGGGCCTTTACTCCCAGCATCATCTTCTGTCTAAACTTGTTCATTTGACAGGGAAGAAAATGAGAATGTAGTAATATCCGAAAAGTCCACAGAAGACAACAATATGTCTGCTCCTCAGTGTCTGGAGAAGGAGGATTCTGGTATGCTCTATATCCTTCTACATATCATATTATATATACAATAGCCTTCATCTGTTTTATTTTTGGATTTTGTTTTTTAGACTACAAGAACAATGTTGTCGGTGACAGCTTATCGACGCGCCCTGATGGAGAAGGGGAACAACTTAAGGAGATTGCTGCCCGTGGTGACTCTGAACCTCTGAGGATTCTCCCCTCAAGGTTTGCTATCGCGTGTACAACAAAAAGTTACACAAGGGATCAGTCACACTGTGTTGACTATGTTAAACATATCCCTTAAGCATACACTACTGGTCAAAAGTTTTAGAACGTCTCAATTTTTCCGGTTCTTTTTGACAGTAACGCAATCCAACAAATAACGTGAAATGGTTCAATAGTAAGGAAAAACATAAAAATGTTATGAAATTTTAACCTGAAACGCAACAATAGTCTGAATTTAAAGTAAATAAAAAAATCTTGTTATTTGTATAGCGCCAACTTATTCCGCAGCGCTTTCAAGTTATTTATTTATTACCCCCCCCCCCCCCCCCACCAAGCTGGGTACTCATTTTACTGACCTCGGAAGGATGGAAGCCTGAGTCGACCTTGAGCCAGCTACCTGAACCAAGCGGGGATTAAACCTGCAACTTTCAGGTCGTAAGCGAGAGCTCTTATGTCCGTATGCACAACGGTGCCCAAAATGAAAGGAGCAGCCGGCGGCTTTCAGAACAGATATTTTGCTTGAAGGCGCTATAGGCCCCATTGCTCACTTGTAGAGCCCTTGAGCAGCTAAAATGACAGAGAACCCCCACAAATGACCCCATTTTTAAAACTAGACCCCTTAACAAATTCATCTAGGGGTGTACTGTGTATTTTGATCCCACCGTTTTTGAATGAATTTAAGCAAAGCAGGAGGAAAAAAAAATTGCGATTTTCGTTTTTTTGGCAATTGTGTCATTTAAAAAAACGTTTGTTTTTGTACAGCGTACATAGGAATGAAGACTTGTACCACAAAATGGATACCCCATATTGTCCTGTGTTCTGAAACATGCCCATTGTGGCCCTAATCTTATGTCTGTTTGCATAACGGGGCCCCAACTGAAAGAAGCAACATCATTTAACTTTTACGTGATCGCAGCCCTCTGTCACTGCTCCAGGCTCTCAATGAAACTTTAGTAGGAAGGAGCAAGGAGATTTTAAAATTTCCCGGGCCCTCCCTAGCTTCTGCGCTTGCGTCTGCCATTTTGGCGACGGGTGCATGCGCCGAAGATGGGGAAAGGTCCGTGGATAAAGATCCTGTCGGGGGACATTGCCGAAAGCCTTAGGTAAGTGATTTCACCTCCCCTCACGGATCGGATCCATGACGAGAGGTGAAACGTTAGCTTTTTTTACTTTTACGTGATTGCTGTTATCCATTGGATAACAGCGATCATGTAGCCAAGAACCGCGTACAGCAGCCCCGGCCTTAAGATCTCCAGGCTCTCGGCTACATTCGGTAGCCAAGAGCAGGGAGATTTTATATTATCCCGGCAATCTGTGGCTTTTGCACATGCGTCTACCATTTTGGTGACTGGTGCATGCGCAGAAGCCAGGGTAAGGTCCGCAGATAAATCCGGGGGCCTTAGGAACATAATTTCATCTCCCCTCATGGTGGATATGATCTATGAGGGAAGATGAAACAAGCTTTTTTCTTTTTACACTTTTTAAAAAACTTTTACATTATCACTGGATACAGTGGCTCCCGGTGTTGGCTACCTGCTCTCAGCTACTCATACTAGCAGGGAGTTTTGAAATTTCCCGAGCCTCCCGGCCCTCTGCGCTTGTGCGTGAAGTAATGCCGCCTGGCGCGCAGACACCGGTGTCCGGTCCGGGTAGGATGAGAACGCCGCCAGACAGCGTGGAGGATGGTGGTGAGTATCCTCAGCTGCCCTTACGGATCTGATCTGTAAAGGGAGCTGAAGATTTAACTTTTTTTTCCCTTTACATAAACTTTAATGCGATTGCCGGTATCCAGTGGATACCGGCAATCGCGTGACTGGGTAAAGGGTCCCACGGCCCAGGATGGCAGCTCTAGGATGTTGGCTACCTCTGTTAACTGACAGCACGGAGCTGTCGTGTCCACAGCCTGCAAGGCTTTACTCCCCAGAGGATCCATGTTTTTATGTCCTCCGGGATTAAAGCCCACTTAGGCAGGACGTAGAAACACTATGGTCTGGTCACTAAGGGGTTAAACATGGCAGTTCACCAGGGCAAACCCTGCACTCCCTGACCATTACTACTACTGTAGTCTCTATCCTTATCTTTACTGTTTTCTTTCACACTTACCTCCAACGCCCACCTCTGGTGCATTCTATCCATATCAGCCTCTCTCTCCTTTCGTCACCCATGCACAGCTCACAAGCGCTAAGACACCTCAATGCCCCTAAAGCCACAGAGAAACATAACAATCGCCCTCATAAATCTTCTACCCACCTGCTCACCGTCGCGATCCTGCTGTCACTAGCAGCAGAGGATATTTCTCCCAATCCTGGCCCACCATCTACTATTGCCTCCAACCTGCCCCACTGAGATAACCTTCTAGCCCAACCACTAGTCCATGCATATCCTCCCCGGTTTCCTTTCAATGTGCGCTCTGGAATTGCCAGTCAGCATGCAACAAACTCTCCACCATCCATGACTTTTTCACTGCTAAATCCGTAAACCTGCTAGCTCTCACTTAAAAGGGGATACAGCAGTCTGACACGACCTCCCCTGCTGCGTTGTCTTACAATGGCCTGCAGTTCTCCCATACCCCAAGGCCGGAAAACAGGCGTGGTGGAGGAGTAGGTGCTCTTCTCTCCCCACAATGCACCTTCCAGGTCATCCCCCTGGTACTCTCACTTTCCCATCGTTTGAGGTATATGCCCTACGACTTTTCCGTCCGCTGTTCATGCAAGTAGTAGTTGTTTACTGGTCCCAAGGTTCTCCTCGCCTGTTTCTGGATCACTTTGCCTCCTGGCTCCTCTACTTCCTCTCCTGCTAAATCCCAGCCCTCATCCTTGGAGACTTTAATATCCCTACCAATGACCCCATCTCCCAATCTGCCTCTCAGCTTCTATCGCTTACATCCTCCCTTGGTCTCTTACAGCCTCTCCCACTTACAAGGATGGCAATACTCTGGATCTGGTCTTCCTCTCTTTCTCTGTCAAGCTTCCTAGTATCTCCCCAGTCCCTCCTACCTATTGTACATGCAGTAACCTTCAGGCTGTTCACACCGAAAACTTTGCTGAGTCCATACAGTCTTCTCTGTCCCCTATCTCTCTCCTTTCCTGCCCCAACCTGGCTGTCGCACATTACAACACCATTCTCAAACATGCCCTTGATGAAGCGGCACTCCCCATGACCCAAGCCATCCGATGCAGACTGCGGCAACCATGGCTCACGCCTCAAATGTGCTTTATCCGGCGGTGTTCTGGGTGTGCTGAATGGCGGTGAAGAAAGTCTCAAAAGTCCACAGACTTTCTCCACTTCAAATTCATGCTCAAGACCTACAACCTCGCCTTCCACTATGCAAAACAAGTCTACTTCACCTCTCTCATCTCCTCACTATTTCACAACCCTAAACAACTCTTTGCTCCTTTTCACTCCCTTCTCAGCCCAAAATTGCAGCCCTCAGTGACGACTTCAAGTGCCGAAGAGCTGGCTGCCTACTTCAAAAAGAAAATCGACGACATCCGGCAGGAAATTACCTCCCAATCCCAGACTAGTCCTAATCCGAGTATCGTCAGTACTGCATCTAGCTCCTGCTCACTGTCTGTAATCAGACCAACGACAGAGGAAGAAGTCTCCAGATTGCTTTCCTCTGCTTGCTCCACCACCTGCTCTAGCGACCCTCCCCCCCCTACCATCCTGGTCCCTCTCCCCGGTGGTCATCTCCCACCTCACCACTATATTCAATCTTTCTCTGACCTCTGGCATCTTTCCCTCCTCATTTAAACATTCCATCATATCCCCGCTGCTAAAGAAACCGAATCTTAACCCGACAGATGCTGACAACTACCGACCCATCTCAAACCTCCCCTTCATCTCCAAACTATTAGAACGCCAGGTTTACTTCCACCTTATAAGTGGTGACCACAAACCCCCCCTCAGTATGCTTCGCTCCATCAGCCTAAAGGACACTGCTCTCTCCTGGATCTCCTTCTACCTATATGACCGCTCATTCAGTGTCTTCTTTTCTGGCTTTATGTCCTCTCCTCTTCCCCTTGCTGTTGGGGTCCCCCAGGGCTCGGTCCTCGCCCCCCCCCCTTCTCAATCTACACAGCCCCTGTTGGACAAATCCTAGGGAGTTTGGGCCTCCAATACCACCTCTACGCTGCCGACACCCAGCTATATACCTTTTCCCATGACATCTCTGCACCTTTCCTCCAAAACATCACCAACTGTCTGTCAACTGTCTCTAACACCATGTCCTCTCTCTACCTAAAACTGAACCTCTCAAAAACTGACCTTCTCCTGGTGCTTCCACCCTCCACTAACCCACCTCATCCTGATATCTCCATCTCAGTGTGTGGCGGCACCATAACTTCCAGCACGCCCGCTGCCTTGGGGTCATATTCGACTCTGATCTCTCCTTTACCCCCTACATCCAATCTCTGGCCCGAACATGTCACCTGCACCTCAAGAACATCGCAAGAATCCATCCTTTTATCACCGTGGATGCGCTAAAAATGCTCACTGCTGCCCTCATCCACTCTCGGCTCGATTATTGCAACTCGCTGCTGATCGGCATTCCCAAGCGCCAGACTCTCCCCACTCCAGTCCATCCTGAATGCGGCAGCCAGTCTCATCTTCCTGTCCAGCCGCTACTCGGACGCCTCTGCCCTGTGCCGGTCACTGCATTGGATGCTCATTAAATACAGAATTCAATTTAAACTCACCACTTTCATCTACAAAGCTCACCACAGCACCACACCGCCCTACATTGCCTCCCTCATCTCAATTCACCACCCAGCCCGTGCCCTCCACTCTGCTAACTAAATCAGACTAAGTGCCCCTTTTAATTCGAACTTCTCATTCCCACCCCCAAAACATCTCCAGAGCAGCACCAGTCCTCTGGAACACACTACCCAAAACTATCCGGGCAATCACTGACACACTAAACTTCAGGTGTGCTTTAAAAATGCACCCCCTTAGGGAGGCATACCACATCCCCTAAACCAAACCCTCTTTATTCCACTTGATACTATTGTCTATGTGTACAGCATCCCTCACTCTCCGACTCGCCATACATGGGCCCATCCCCAGCCCTTTACCTTCTGTATCACCCCACTATCTGTAGTATGTAAGCCCGCTGGAGCAGGACCCGCACCCCTACGGTTTCCATCAATTGATTACTTCATGTAACGGGGGTTTCGTTTTTATTCCCCGTCTTGTAAGCGCTGCAGAATATGTTGGCGCTATATAAATAAAGATTATTATTATTAGTTGCATCACTTGGCTTTTATTCCTCTGTTTCCTGTAAAGAAACTTTTTGTCATTCCGTATAGAAGATATGTAGCTAATGTAAAGGGTCTGATTCTCTCCTGCCCGTTGTATGTGCTTATGGAATGACACAATAAAAGAAGCAAAACACTTTTTTTTTAGCTTGTATCCAGAAGTGAAATGGTTCGAGAAGGCCGATACTGTGACCCTCACCGTAAAGCTGCAACACGTGACCGATCCCAAGTGCGTATTCTACAGCGACAGACTTGTGTTTAGGTGCGTAATCTTATAATGGGAAGTGGAATACAATCAGTCCATGATCGCTCCTTATTGTACGGATGTTGGTCTGTTTCTTGCAGCTGCTATGCTGGAGGAAAGTTTTACGGTGCAGATATGGAGCTCTACAAGGATATTGTGAGAGACAAGTCTACTTGCACACTGAAGAATGGTGAAGCTGTCATTACCATCCAGAAGAGCAAAGCAGAAATGTGGAATAGGTTATTAAAGTACAAGGTGGGTTTCCAAGATGCATTATTGTGGGCAGGTTGTAAGAGCCCCGACACTCATTATGTGTCCTACTTCTTCATAGCATCCAAACGTGAGCTTTGATTTTAATCACTTGGAAGAATCTGAGGACTTTGAGGGATTCAAGGCAGGTAAGTCCCAGAATATCATCTATGGTCCTGTGATTTCATGCATCCAATGTAGAGGATAGAGGACACATTTACGGCATTAAAGGGATTTTCTGCCATTACAAAATGATATCCTACTATAGGGAACAGTAGAAAAAGTTAAAATGGCTTTTACTCGCCCTCTTACGCTGGCTCCAGTCCAGCTCTCCTGACTCGGACCCTTACCTGCAGATTTCATGACCGCCGCAGCCAGTTGCTGGTCCCAGAATTGACGTCCCATTCAAGCACTCATCACCGCAAGGCCAGCAATTGGCTGCAGCTGTCATTGGAAGAGATGATGTCATGTTCATCACTCACATCTGCAGAGCGGAGGGCTTTGGGTCGGTGGCACTGGACCAAAGGCAATGTAAGAGGGTGAGTTAAAACTTTTTTAATGCATTCCCAACCCTATGGCATGTCTTTTCTTTCACTGTCGGAAAAACCCTTTACGGTTTGTTCACACGTAGTAGAATTGGTGCTGATTTTCCGCAGCTGAAAATCTGCATTACATTTTACATCAAATTCTGGTGCGGATATGCAGCTGAATTCAATCCTTCAATTGAAAGGGTGAAATCTGCAGCGGATTGCAAGAAACACGTCAAAATCCACACGGGCGGGGAGGATTCTGCATCCGGAATCCGGCACCCGAATCCAGTCCTGGCAGCAGCGACATCTGCGTGTACCTGCTTTCTTTTCCTAGAATCTGTACTGCGGATGGTTCGCATGGCTCGCCGTTGGACATGTGCAGGGCAGCTTTTTTTTTTTTAAACTCCTGCTTTTCCTCATGTGCCAATTGCGGAAGCCCCGCGGAACAGACAGCTTCCATTGACTGCAGTGGAAGCCGACTGAATGGAATCTGCACAAAAATTGAGCATGCTGCGATTTTTCCTCTGCGAGGGAATTCATAATTGGTTTCTGCTCTTGTGTAGGAAGAATCACTTTTCCATAGCATTGCTATGGACAGTATTTGCTGTGGAATCCGGAGGAGGATTCTGCAATGCAAATCCGCCCGGGTGCAGGCAGCCTCTAGCACTACTCAAATACTTCCAATATATCCAAAATGGAAAAAGTAGCAATGATGTATTCCATCAGCTTGGACTCAATGCAGCAATACTCCTCTATGTCTTGGCAGTTTGGCTGACGTCTACACTGGCCAACATTAGATTTTAAGCCAATCCTATATTTGCCCCAGAGATGAGTGATGCCTAATTAGCCTATAATCCTCTTGTTCCACCTGCTCCATTGCAGTAACATGAATGTAATAACTATCAAATGTCTATGGCAAGCATATGGCCAATCACTGGCCTCAGCCATCGTGTGCATTTATGGCATTTGACAATTGAGGCCAGTGATTGGCTCCAGCAGTCAGATGAACCATGAATGGCGCGTAAAGGGGAGTCATTTTAATTTTTTTTTCTTTCTTATATACATTTTCTGTTGTTTGACAAATGTAAAACAAAAATCTAGGAGCAACCCCTTAAAGGTGCTTATAGTCTAGTCTTGTAGGGGTTAACAGAATCTGATGAAAGTGATGGTTATGGTTCGTTACAGGTTGTAGTAGTCATTGGCTATACAACCCGTCAGATCACTAATAATTACTCATGAAGTTATGTCCAGTTACCAAAAGTTTTCCAGCACTTCGACATGCAGTAGAATCATAGAATGGTAGAGTTGGAAGGGACCTCCAGGGTCATCGGGTCCAACCCCCTGCTCAGTGCAGGATTCACTAAATCATCTCAGATAGATATTTGTCCCGCCTCTGTTTGAACACTTTCATTAAAGGAGAACTCACCACCTCCCGTGGCAACCTGTTCCACTCATTGATCCCCCTCACTGTCTAATATCTAATCTGTGTTTCCTCCCTTTCAGTTTCATCCCATTGCTTCTAGTCTTTCCTTGTGCAGATGAGAATAGGGCTGATCCCTGTGCATTGTGACAGACCTTCAGATATTTGCAGACAGCTATTAAGCCTCCTCTCAGCCTTCTTTTCTGCAAGCTAAACATTCCCAGATCCTTTAACCGTTCCTCATAAGACATGATTTGCAGACCGCTCACCATTTTGGTAACTCTTCTCTGAACTAGCTCCAGTTTGTCTATGTCTTTTTTAAAGTGGGGTGCCCAGTATGGCCCATAGGTAGTGGTAGTGGTAGGGGAGGGTTACCTCCATACACTCATCTGTACACCCATCTTCTGCTTATTCTCCAGGATTCAAATCTACCATGAAGTTTTACAATGTGGTCAGTGAAGACCTGGTGTCCTCAGAATACAGCGAATCTGACAGCGATTAGTCTACTGCGTGACGGGGACGCGGTAAAACCATCTACAGATGTGGCCATAAGTTAAACAACTTGTCATGATGTCAATTAACAGAGTTTCGTGCCATCCAGTATGAAAAAAAATTCTGTTAACCTTCTAGTAAGGAGCTGAACATGGAGTAATAAACACCATCATACACAACTCCAGTAATGGGGGGATAAATCAACATTTCCCCGACAGATGATGTTGGGCAAAGAAGGATTGGGGAGATTGAGTTTCAACACCTAATATTTGACCCCCCCTAGTAGATCCCTGACTTTGTGCAAGAGTACCTAGAAGAATTGATGCTGTTTAGAAGGTAAAGGCCGGTCAGACCAAATATTCATGGGATTTAGATTTCTCTTTTTTTTTCATTCACTTTGCATTTTGTTAATTGACAAAAGTAAACCCTTAACCCTTTCCAATCCACTCTCTGACCTCTGAAGACATTATGATTTAAGGCTGTACAGCTATGATGTTGGAAGACGTCCGTCGAGGTTCTCTTACTGTATATTGTCAGCCTCTCTGCTGTCAGAGCCTATCCAACGTGTCACCTCATGCAGTACTGGCTTTAGTCAGCAGATGGCGCCGTTGTATAACGGCAGAAAAAGAGTAAGCCCTCTAGGAAAACCAGGATACAAATTGGATTGGAAAGGGTTAACACTTCTATATTTGAAAGCATTCTTACTCTACAGCATGTTTTTCACACCTGCCTAAAACTTTTGCACAGTATTTTATATGAGGGAGGAGGTGGAAACAGCTGTCGTGCAATCCATCCTTCTTCAACAGTGCTTAAAGGTGTATGTGGGCCTTAAAGGGGTTGTACAGGATTAACGTATATCACTTATCCACAGGATAAGTGATAAAAGTCTGACCGCTGAGACCCTCATGATCCCTAGCATGTTGGACCCATGTCCCCTTCTTCAACCGCAGTGATGTCAGGTTGAATGGAACAGCAGTCGCACATTTGAAGCGTCACTCTATTCATTTCAATGGTGTTGACGGAAATAGCCAAGTCCCAGAATCGGCTATCTCTGGCAGTTCCATTGAAAAGGATTGGAGTGGCAGCGCGCATGTGTGACTGCTACTCCATTCAGTTTCCTCACTGCGGGTGGTTTTGGCGAGCCCACAGACTGGAGGAGGGGTGACACTGGGCCTCCCGTTGTGGGGGTCTAAGCGGTGGGATCCCAACCAATCAGACTTTTATCATTTATTTGGTGGATACGTGCTAAAAGTTAATCCTGGTACAACCCCATTAAGGTCAGTACCTACATGGAATGATTACTTGCTATTTATTTTTCCGTAGGCAATTACTCCTTCGTAGCTCGGCTCTATTAGGACAGATTTATAATTTAGCTGGGACACACACCCCATCTGCTGCCTCTGCAGCCTGAACCAGCGATGACAGGGGGTGTGTCCCAGACTATCTCACATTAGGCAGTTTAGCTAAACTATAGTCCCAGATCGAAGTGCTTTCCTAATAGAATTGAGCTTAGGAGCTGAATTAGATCTGAGGAAAAATACAATACAGGTAATCACTGCCCGGAGGTGCTGACTGCCTTAAGCACTGGAACCTGCAACGTGTGCAGAGCAAGATGGATTCAATCACGTACAAGGAAAGGGTCTCTACTAAGAACTACAGATTAGAGGTGAGCGAGCACCAAAATGTTCGGGTTATCGTTATTTGACCCGAGCTTTTTGTAATATTCAAGAGCTCTGTTCGAGTAGTGAACCCCATTAAACTCACCCTCCCCTCCTCCTCCTTCACCCCCTCATCCCCCTCCTCCTCCTTCACCCCCTCATCCCCCTCCTCCTCCTTCACCCCCTCATCCCCCTCCTCCTCCTTCACCTCCTCCACCCCCCTCCTCCTCCTTCTCCACCCCCCCTCCTCCACCCCCTCCTCCTCCTTCTCCACCCCCCCTCCTCCTCCTTCTCCACCACCCCCCCCTCCTCCTCCTTCTCCTCCTCCTTCTCCACCCCCCCTCCTCCTCCTTCTCCTCCTCCTTCTCCACCCCCCCTCCTCCTCCTTCTCCTCCTCCTTCTCCACCCCCCCTCCTCCTCCTTCTCCACCCCCCCTCCTCCTCCTTCTCCACCCCCCCTCCTTCTCCTTCTCCACCCCCCCTCCTCCTCCTTCTCCACCCCCCCTCCTCCTCCTTCTCCACCCCCCCTCCTCCTCCTTCTCCACCCCCCCTCCTCCTCCTTCTCCTTCTCCACCCCCCCTCCTTCTCCTTCTCCACCCCCCTCCTCCTCCTTCTCCACCCCCCCTCCTCCTCCTTCTCCACCCCCCCTCCTTCTCCTTCTCCACCCCCCCTCCTCCTCCTTCTCCACCCCCCCTCCTCCTCCACCCCCCCCCCTCCTCCTCCAACCCCTCCCCCTCCTCCCCCTCCTCCACCCCTCCTCCTCCTCCTCCTCCTCCTCCTTTCCCTCCTTCTCCTCCTCATGCATGCTTGGCACATCACAGCAGGAAGTGGTAAAGTGGGGAGGGGCCATAACATTTTCTTGAACACGGCGTGATGCTCGCTCGAGTAACGAGCACCATCGAGTAGGCTACTGCTCGGACGAGCTAGCTTGCTCATCTCTACTAAAGATGCTTTTCATGAAGCGGTTGAATATTTTGGAGACGGCAGTCGTCAGTAAAAGTAGCATTTTGTGGTGATTTTGGAGAAACCACTTGTTATATTTGTTATGTTAAACTCTTTAAATTGCTCTTGTTTGTTTGTTTTTGCAAACAGTTGAAAGTTTGTAAATTTGGCAATGGGGGGAGGGGATCATTTTGGTTGCTACCATAAATTGCGTTTGCCTATAGTTCTGATTTAAAATGTGGTTGGCCTGTTGTCTATAAGGCTGGGCTCACACAAGACGGATTTGCCATAGAAATCCCGTGTGACAAATCCGCCCACGGCTCCTAATCCCGGGATTAGCCAACCATGTGCAACCCATCTATTGCGGCAAAGTCGGGCGGAACCAGCGATACGGCATGGAATTGACAGCCGCAGCATGTGGATTCTTCTTTTTTTTGTTGCAGCCTTACTCCTCTCTATGAAGAGAGAAAGCCACAACGGAATGCCAGTGGCCGAACCGCTCCAAAACTTATGTCAAAAAGGCGCGGGTTTTGAAGCTGTGGCTCTCCCGCGATAATCTTGCGGCTTTTCAGTGCGGCCAAGCCGCAAGATTCCCGCAGCATTTCCGTTGGGAACCCAGCCTTCGTAATCCATGCAGACAGGGAATTCCAAGGGGGTCGCTTCCTTTTTTGTGCAGCTGTCTTTAAGTGCCTTACTTCCTCATTCTACCGTAGGTCTATTCCTGTACGTATTTTATTGGCCCAAACCCCCCTTCAGGCCGGTTTCACATGGCCTAGAAAATCGTGCAAGATTTGCGCATTGCGAAGACACACAAATCTCACATAAATATGAACCTCATTCTTTTAAATGGAGTCACATACACGAGCGGTGCGGGAAAAAATCGTGGCATGCTCCAGTTTTTCACGTTTCTTGTAACGCATCGCCCATTGGCTTCAATGGGAGCTTTAATGCCTCGCATCCCAGTGCAACGTGCGTGTGAGGTTTCCCATTGAAATCAATGGAAAACACTTCTGATCCTCTATCACGAACAAGGATCAGAATTTCACAGATGCAATGCGTTGTCTGAAAAATGTCTATATCTGTCCGAGTTTCTCATCCCGATATCGCGCTCGCCCGTATGTGGGGGTAGCCTTACTTCTGACGCTAGATGAGGATTGGGTTCATCATTGATATTGAAGTCTGATATCAAATTCCTGGAAGCATCCGGTTGCAGTTATTCCCACTAAAGGTGATGCAACGAGCTACCAGAACTAGGGGGGCACTTGCTTTTCACACAGGTGATGGGGGGTGTTTGATAACGATGTTCTTTAAGTAAATGCAGCAATTAGTATAATAAAGCCTTGTATTCTCACCATCCATTCTCACCTTTTTCTTTAAGATCGGTAATAATGGGAGGCGGATCTTCTGTTTCTTGTTTTGTGTTCTGTTTATCATAGTACGCCGACAGAAGTATTGGGTCACATAGAAGGCGATGAGATTTGACCCTCACCTGACAGCACAGGATCAGTGGGGGTCCCAATACTTTTGTCAGCATAGTCTATAGACTGGTTTACACGAGCTGATGATCGCTCAAACCACAGTTTGCATGACAGCTTTGAGCAATCATTTTGCATGAAGTATTAAGTAGCTACTCGGCTACTTAAATACCAATTAGATATGCAAATGAAGCCTTCTCTGAACACAGTTAATAGCCCCAGGCTATTATCTGAGCTCAGATCCTTTGTTCTCCATGGGGGAAACAATGCTATCAGCACTCCCCGTGGAGAACTACTGATAAGAGTGAAGGACGATTTTTAGGTAAGACTGAATTTAACGATCAGCTAACAGTGCCCAAAAAACGCACGATGGGCGCACATTTAGACGCACCGATTATCGCTAAAACGATCGCCGATTAGCGGGGGTTTTTTTAGCGCTCTCCGGCTGGTGTAAATGGGCCTTAAGTGTTTAGCGATCGTTACCAGAACTGACACACAGCTTAATGTTAAGGTTTGTTGCCGCTGTAATTATACTTGATGTGAACTGTTTTTGTTTGGCTGCCTCAGCTATCTGCCACGTCCAATTCTCGTAGCTGTAGTTGCAGCTGTCAGACACGCGGTACGGGGGCAGCAGCCGGCTGATCTCACAGTTCTTGTGTTATTTGAGTGTTTGAATATTTTGCACATTTATTCATTTCATTGTTTTGTTCAAATTAAACTTTTTCTCACTGTTAGCAAGAATTGTTTTCTTCCTGCAGGAGTCATGCTGTCACTTCGGTATAGTTGGTCTGGTCCATGTACTTTATTAAAGGGGTATTCCAGGGACATACTATTGATGACTTATCTTCAGGATAGGTCATCAATTGTTGATCACCAGGGTCCACCGCATGGTCAGTCAGCTGAGCGGGCATCTGCTGTCAGTGCTGCTGCTCCGACCCCTGTGTAGTGACCGGCGCTGGTAACTGCAGGCACAACTCCCATTGATTTCAGATGGCCCCTTATAAAGAACTTGGCTAAGCTGCTTTGCGTGTGTCTGGACTCTTGTGAAAAGGTGAATGCTCAGATTCACCTGTTTTTGTCAATTTTGGTGTAAGAGGCTTTGTGTTTTCTAGCGAGTATACTGTTCCCTTAAATATATTTATTGTTCCACATCTTCCTTGCATTACCTCAATACAGAGAGGAAGAAGAGGAGACGTAAGTAACAATGTACAAAATATTCAGGCAGTCTTGTGTGACATTTACATTATATACAATGGTAGCCCTGCACAGTCTTTGACTCCTCAGCCCTTGGACTCTTCTGCCGGAACCACTTCCATGAGCAGCTGTATGTACATGGTGATTGGCTCTGGAATGAGAAAGATTTACCTTGGGTTATACACCACATAGTTCATATACCCTCTACATCTAGAGGTAAGAAGGTTTCCACACTGACATAGAAGGGGGTTCTTTACTGTAAGAGCAGTGAGACTGTGGAACTCTCTGCCTGAGGACGTGGTGATGGCGAATTCAATGTAAGAGGGCCCTGGACACCTTTCTTGGGCAATACAATATTACATGTTATATCGCAGATTACTTCAGAAGGGTTGGTGATCCAGGGATTATTCTGATTGTGGGATTGGAAAATGAGGAAATGTGGCTTCTACCTTTTATGTTTGTTTTTTTTTGCCTTCGTTTAGATCAATATTGCAGGATAATAGGCTGAACTAGATGGACATATATCTTTTCTTGTTCATATCATTGGGGGACACAGCTTTGACCGTGGCTTTAACTGCTGCCACTAGGAGGGGGACACCAAGTAGAAAAAGTGTTAACTTCCACTTGCTAGCTATATCCCTCCCGCAGGCACTAAGCTAATTAGTTTTAGCTTGGTGTCCACTATGCAGACCTATTTTCACTGGACTTCAAGCACCATTGTGGATTTACAGAAATAACAGGCTCCATTTATATTAGTATTATTCTATACCCATATTACACCCTGCAGGGGAGTGGTCCGACATCGCAGCCCTCCTCTGCATACTGTAACATGCATATACAGAAGAGAACTGATGTCCGAGCTCTCCTCTGCATGGTGTTAGGAACATATGTTGGGCTTCGTCTGACAGCGGAGCTATGCAGGGAAATCTCAGTATCTGACAAGGTCCGACACTGGATTGAAAAGGATCGCAGGATCAGCGAAGTTGGCCCAGAGGTCGTTTCCATCACTTACTCGTTATCTTTTGCGCCCATTTGACCTTGATGTGCACAAAAGGGAAGTAAACGAGGAGGCCGCTCAGGATGAAGATCACGCAGTACAGGTAGGCCCACTCAGGCTTATCAATGATGGGCGCCAGCACCAGGTACACAGAGACCAGAACCATCAAGATGGGGATGCCAATTGGGACCTGAATCGGAGAACCAGAAGAGTGTAAGATACAGGAGCGGCATGCAGGTATCACAGCCGGGTTTTGTTTACAAATTTTGTCCAAAATGTAAATCTTGCCATCTATATGATAATGTAGAGCGACTATTAAAGTTTGATTATTGCCTCTCTGCAATAATGTCTTCCTGCAGCCACCACTAGAGGGTGCTCACTACATGCTTTTATTACTGGATTTAAAGAGGTTGTCCAATTGTAAATTGTTGGCATATTCTCAGAATAGGTCATCAGTGGTAAAACCGAGGGGGTCTGTCGCCGGGAAACCATGCTGATCAGCTGTTATCTGAGCCAGTGTGCTCATTTCTGAGTTCATTTCTGCAGCTCCGTTCTCACTGCAGGGGCTAGGTTTGGTAGCGCCGGCCAAGTTTCCATTGAAGTGAAAGGGAACTTTGCATGCAATACCAAATCTGGCCACTGCAGTGGGGAATGAGCTATCTGCTTCCTGCCGGAATCAGCTCAGTGCACTGACTCAGATCGCAGCTCATCGATGTGGTTCCCTGGCAAAAGGCAATCACCGATCTAATAGTAATGATTTATCTTGAACATGGGTCATCAATAGTTTAGAACTGGGCAACCCCTTTTAATGTATAGTATATAGGGTATGCAGTGAGCTCCCTCTACTGGTGGCTGCAGGAAGTCAGAATTCAATCTTTTAAAGCTATTTTCCAGCACTAAACCTTTGCTAACCTCTTCTTATAGCTCATCAATAGTTGATCGGCGAGGGTCCACTGCTCAGGATTCCCACTGGTTCAACAGATTTCTATATTTGAGCCACTATCAGTGCAGACAGAGCTGGAACCGAATAGCTCTGGCCATAGTGCAGTGGTTTGGGTTGGTATTGCAGGTGTAGCTCCCATTAAATTCAAGGTATTACCAACCCAGCCCACTGCACTACGGACAGAGTTGTCTGCTTCCAGCTTTATCCATAATGACAGTGGGCCTGGTGAACAGCTCATCGGTGGAGACCTCAAGCTGGGGCCTCCTCCCAGGATGATATGGATGACTGAGCCTGAGAATAGCTTATCAGTAGTAAAGTCCTGGACGACCCCTCTAATCGGCACAGTCTACTACCATATTTACCATGCAACAAGCATAAACTGCATACAATGTTGAGAAGCCACAAAGAAGTTGGTTTTGTGGGACAACCTTTTATGCTGTTTGGATAGGTGGTAAGTGGCTTATCGCTAGCACCCCTACGAAAAACAAGAACAGGGGTCTGGAGTGACCTTGAATGAATAGAGCCATAATGCACAGACCACTGCTGCATTCATTTCAGTAGGTCTGTTGGACATAGCCAAGTACAAGTGCTCTATCACCAATAGTCCCACTGAAATGAATGTAACAGTGGTCATCTGTGCATAAAATGTCCATTCATTTGGGGGCCCTTCATGCCCCCCCCCCCCCCCCATCCGTTTTCCTGATCATGGAAGTTCCAATAGTCAGCGCCCCCAACTTAACGATTACTTATCCTGTGGACAGGTGATAAAGTGTCTATACAGGGGACCTAAATACTTATCACAGACCCATGGTGTTAGAACCTCCAATTTTGGCCCAACTGTGACACTGCATCACGTGGTATGGCCCCTCTCTCTGTGCTTGTCATATCATCAATGGGAGGGGGGGGGGTATTGGCTGTTTTGGCTTATCTTAAAGGGTTTTTTTGCCATCTTTTTTAGAGATGACCTATTTGCCGCCGCTCATCCGACCTGCTGTCCTGTGCAGCGGGCTGGATGTTGTCATAAGCGGACATGGGTGGGAGGGCCGTGTGCTGGCTTTACTCCCATTGAAATCAATGGGAGAGTGTAGCACGGCTCTGACACTTCCTTATACTCTCTTGGTCACATCTCTTGGATGTGACGTCTTGACCAGCAGAGAAGCAGGAAGGGCTGAAGCAACACTGTGCTCCCATTGATTTTAGTGGGAGTGAAGCCAGCACCCACACTTTCTGTGCTGACAGCTGATGACAAGGTGTGGCACGCTGTCAATGTAAAGGGTTGGACGATCAGTTGATGGATGGGAGTCCCGAGCGGCGGACCCTGTCCATCAATTAGATAGGTCATCAGTGGAAAAGAGGGCAGACAACCCCTTTAATAAGTAAGCCAGCCCCCTTCTCTGTTATGGCCTACACAGCAGGTTTTCAGAATAAATGTACTTTGAAGAGCCTCTCCTAGTGGTGCTCTGAATCACGGGGGCGTCCATCCTCTATCCACCCACCCTCCGCGGCTCGGAGCCCCATTAGGAGTGGCTCTTCAAAGTATGTTTACTCTAAAACACTGGAGCCTTTCCGAATAAAGCATACAAGCCCACAATGTACCATCCTGTGCCGGATTTGGGCAGCATGAACCTGGCTAAAGGTTCACTTTAGAATGAGCCAAACTGCAATCTTCCTTGAAGATGCAACACAGATAGCGGAGCCACACCATGTGACCTGGTGTCGGAATCAGGATGGAAGTGGGGGCTCTGCCACCGTTGCTCCATAAGTATCTAGGCTGCATGGGCAAGCCCTTTAAAGCTGTTGTCCCGTTACAAAACACATTCTTAAAAAGGGTCCAACGCTGTTAGAATAAAACCAGCAGTACTTACCCGTTCTCAGACCTGCCGATCCAGCACTGCAGCCTCCGGGTCCTCCCGGTCCTTGTTGTGAAACGGACAGCTGAAGTCAATCAAAGGCTGTGCTGCCACCACACATTTTCCTGGCACCAGCGCTCACATTCTGGGCACCAAGGGGCCAGAAGTTTGGAAGGAGATGCTTCAGCAGTCATGTGCTGTCCCCTTCACAACAAAGACGTAGAAGGACAGCGTGGCTGCATTGCCAAATATGAGGACTGATGGCTGCTTATTTCATCAGACACCCCTTTAAGTCTCCCTCGTGTCCAAAGCCGTTCTCCATGGTTATAGACTACAGACCCTGAGTGTAGTCCGAACCTGTAGTCCTACTGCCCTCAGTCAGTCCTTTACTTGCTTCCTTCCTAAATGTTGATTAGCAAATAGTAGGGAACAATTGAACGAGTATGACTGTAGGATCAGATTTACACAGACCTACTTGTAGTCTGCCAGCATAGAGACGCACTGCTCTGCATAGGACCTGTAGACTCAGAACGGGAGCTGATTTATTTGTAAAATTGCTTTTTTTTTTATTAACTATTTTAGATACATTGTAGCATTCTTCATTTTGCCCGTGACACACTGACAAATTCCCAGCCTCCCCTGCCAATGGTAGCCGCTACATTTACCGTAATCGGCCTCTTCAAGTCTTTTCTTGTGAATCTCATAACGATCAGGCCAGCAATGGTTAATCCGTAAAATGACCAGACGGCGAAGCTGAAGTAGTTAATGAGGGTGTTAATATCAGCCGGGATAATGTAGATCATTCCAATAAAACCCTGAGGGGAGAGAGAGGAGGGAGGTCAGAATTACACAGGAGGAAATGGAACAAGACCGTAGTCACCCCAGCGTAAGGCGGTGTCCACATGGGCCAGATTTGGCGCACAGAAAATCATCCGCAGCAAAATGGATAAGATTTTCAAAATCATGTCCGCACCCTGCAGAAAAAAAATCCATACCAAATTAACATAAAGATAGGTCATCAATAGTCTTTGCCTGGAAAATGGATTTCATGCTAGTGGCACATGGCTATAACTGCAAGTTGCCACTTAAATGGAACCTGCCACCATCTTTCTGCAGTCCAGACTGAGAGCAGCACAAGGTAGGGCTGGGCACACTGATTGCAGTGATATGTCTGCTCTGTATCTGTGCTGGAGCTTTGGAGAAACTTGCATTTTATAGTAGCACCCAGAACTAGTCCTGCATATTCATGAGCTGCAGGCTGGCCACACCCACCCGCCCTCCAGCCAATGATCAGCAGATTTCCCAATCTATGCACAGTAATAGGCTGACAGCAGTCAATCAGCGTCTAAAGGGCGGGGTGGGTGGAGCTAGCCTGCAGCTCATGAATATACAGGACTACTTTAAGTAGTCCTCTATGTATGTGCTTCTACTGATGCAGCGAATTTCTCAAAAGCTACAGCAGGGATACATACAGCAGACCTATCCCTGTAATCAGTGTGACCGGTGCTGCCCTCAGAGAGGGGTGCAAACAGATGGTGACTAGAGATGAGCGAGCATACTCACTAAGGCAAACTACTCGAGCGAGTAGTGCCTTAGCCGAGTATCTCCCCGCTCGTCTCAAGATTCGGCTGCCGGCGGGGGAGGGTGGGGAGGAATGCAGGGGAGATCTCTCTGTCCCTCTCTCCCCCGCGCTACCCCCTGCTCACCGCCGCAACTCACCCACGCCGGCAGCCAAATCTTTAGAGACGAGCGGGCAGGTACTCGCATAAGGCACTACTCTCTCATCTCTAATGGTGACAGTCTCTTTAAGGTGCCGCTCACATCTGACAGCGAAGGCAGATTGCATGTGTCCTATTTCTTGCCTGTAACACGGACAGGAACAGGACGGGCGATGGTTGATTTCACAAGCAGCATCAGTCCATGTTAGAAAACGTCTGCGTGTTTTATAATGAGGGCATGTGCTGCCTGTATAATTACACAGACATCACGCGGCCCCAAAATATGGTGCAACTAGCCTAAGGTCGGGGGTAAGCACATTTACGCACGCACCTGTATATGTTACTGGATTTTCTGCATAGGTCATACGTATTCGTGCGTGCTGCCTTTGCTTTCAATGGGAAATTAAGTTAAATTATTTTAACGTGTGCTACGCTCCTGCGCAATACGCACAAAAGTAGAACATGCTGCATATTTGTTTGCACGAATGAAAGGGGCGCACAAAATGCGCTCATGTGAGTGAACCCATTGCCGTCACTGGGATCTATTCACTGCGTATCGCGTGCGCAAATTTTCTGTGTGCAATGCGCTGCACCAATGTGTTTGGGTGAATAAGGTCTAAAGGAAAACTGATCCAGCGGTCTGTGTAGTACAAGACCTCAGGGGGGCGACAACAGCCAGTTACGTATGCATTTATCATGCTCCGCCCCCACAGGTCCCGCACCAAGTATAGCGCACTGCATCAGTGTCCCCATGTGGGGAGCCATCACTTTTTTTTTTCCTCTTGGGGTAAAAGATTTCCCTGCATTCATCTGATAGGAGCCGACGCTAAATGTACAAATGTGACTCCTGTTCTGGATTTCACCCCTGCTACATTGCAAATTGTGAACGCTGCAATAGAACCAGAAGAGAAGAAGATCATGATCCCCTGCTGCAGCTGTAGCAGGGGATTCCTTCAGCCCCGCAGGGATGTGAGGCTGTCACATGCAGAGGTTTAACCTTGTTCGCAATGGGACCGGAGGCAGCAGCACCGACCCCATTGAAAACATAGGGCGAACATCACGATCTCCTGCTGCTGCAATGACAGCAGCGCCAGGGGATTCCTTCACCCGCGTGGGGAGTTCTCTCATCACTGATCACCCTGGCGCTGCTGTCACAGTGTTCAGTGATAAGGGGACTGTTCTCCCATTGCTTCCAATTGGAAACAATGGGCGCGATCGCGAACATAATGGACATGCTGCAATTTTATTTTCACGCGGCATCATAAGCGTTAAAACATCACACGTGCAGTGAGCCATCGGCTTTATGATTTTGCAGCATTGGGAAATCGTGCGATTTCATCACCAGTGTGAATGTGCCCTAATTATCCAAATTAGAAGATGGTACAATTCCTCTACAGCGCTACCTACTGGAAGGCAGCATTCCTGCAAGTCAATGTCAGACCTTGTAACAATGGGAATATAAGCCAGAGTCTTCTCCAGAAGGAAAAGTAACCATGTACAGACAGGCTGTTTCGGGTTTTCTACACTTCATCGGTGTATAGTAGATGCCACTAGGTGGCGCTGTAGAGGCAGTGTTGCATCTTCTCTTTTGTATAAATTTCCCAGAGGAGCATGGGAGGTCTTATAGCTGCTCTCCCTAAGGAGAATCCATTCCCTTCCCGACCTGACTGTATTCCGACGCTCAAGCAAAAGAAGTGACAAATCTCACACTGACGTACGTAGAACATCATGGCTGGCATCGGGGTCAGTCTCTTGATGCTGATATATGAAAGAAATTTCAGCATGTGTCCTTCACGACCGGCCACGTATGAAAGCCTGGAGAAAAACGACAACAAAGTAATGATTGCTCAAAAAAAGGGGATGTTACCCTGCTTTCCCAGAATCCTGAATGCCAAGTCCACTTAGATACAGTCTCAGTTCTGTGGTGCTGAACAATGAGGCAGGTTCTAAATCTAGGAACCGCGGCGGTAGCGTGGACTGATGAGCTGGCACCCCGCTTTCCCGGAAAACTATAGAATAAAAGGGGTTTTCCAGGGGGAAGACTTTTGCTGTAAGCGATGTAATGTGGGGACTACTTCCGTAGAAGCGGTCACTCTGGTCTTCAGACGTGACTTATCTCCCACCGCTCGTGTGACCAATTCACTGCTGATAGATCATTGGGTGTTATAAGCAACAGCCCCCACTGCTCTACACCCCTCTGGCTAGTAATCTTGCGCCCCCCCCCCCCCCCCCCTCCCCGCAGCTAGCTAGAGAGTCGGGGTCTGAGGAGAAACCTCTTTTAAAGGGAAACAGCCACCTCCGAATAGCACCATAAACCGTTATGATGTTTTTTCGAGACGTGATGGGGAGCCGGGGATGTATTTTTATACTCACCCGCTCTCCACCAGTGAAGTCCAGGCATGGTCTGAAAATAGGACTCTTTTCAGACTGATGTGCATGCATTCTCCGATAGAAGTCTACGGTAGAGTGTGTGCACAGCGGGCTGAAAGGAGTCCGTTTTTCAGACTGCAGACACAGCAGGAGTGTACGAATATAAACATACATCCCTGTCGCCTCCCCGGATACCATCACAACTTAGTTTATGATGCTGTTTGGAGGTGAGGGGAACATATTAGAGTTATATGTAAAGGTAACCAAAGATGGAGCATATTTCTAAGCATGCGATCACTTGTAGTGGATATTTGCACCAATCCCGCTATGTGTGAGTGCAGCCTTACTCAGGGTAAAACGTAAAATCACTGAAAAGCGGTTATGCGTACCGATACAATTTTACAAGGGCAGGTAGAAGAAAAATGCTATATGGGGGAGGTAGCAGAGGTGCTAAATAGAGATGAGCGAACCTACTCGGTTCGGGTGTTTTTGAACTCGAGCACCGCTTTTTCCGAGTAACTCACTACTCAGACGAAAAGATTCAGGGGGCGGCGGGGGGTAGCAGTGGGGAACAGGGGGGAGCTCTCTCTCCCCTCCACTCCCCTCTGCAACCCCAAGATTCGGGGGGCGGCGGGGGGTAGCAGTGGGGAACAGGGGGGAGCTCTCTCTCCCCCCCCACTCCCCTCTGCAACCCCCCGCTCACCCCCGGCGCCCCCCGAATCTTTTTGTCCAAGTAGTGAGTTACTCGGAAAAAGCGTTGCTCGAATTCAAAAACACCCGAACCGAGTACGCTCGCTCATCTCTAGTGCTAAATACTGATGAAAAGCCACTCACCCAACTATGCCGTATCGGAGGGGCGGCCGCTTAATATTATACTTGCATACAGATAAGAGACCTTTCACAAAGGACAGAATTGGGACGCAGACGCCGCTACAGACTTAGGCTACCTTCATACAGGCGAACGTGATATGTGACCGAAAATCCCGCCCCCACGTTGCACTCCCCACCATGTGAAATCCTCAGGGAGGCAAAGCGCTTTCATGTGAAAACCACCTCGCATCACTTCGGTAAAGCAGCGATCCTCTGGCGCAGTTGTCACAGCTGCAGCAGAGGATCACAGAGTTCTCCCATTGAAAACAATGGGGCTACGATGTGAGATCACACAGCCAGATAAAACTGCCACAACAGCCATGTGTATGACCCTATTCAGATGAATGGGGTTCATATTTGTACGCCTCACAACGCACAAAACTCGCATGATTTTCTTGGCCGTGTGAAGCCGGCCTTACACACAAAAATCCGCAGGTCTAACTGCAGATTTTGATGAGGGATTGCAGGCACGTATCCTGTGGATTTTGGTGTGTCATGCAGCCTATTCCATTCCGAGTGACGGGTCCCTAAGGCCTGTATAGGGTGCCAGTAGCACTGTAAGTCCGCACTACACATACTTGGAGCTCTGGCACCCTACATTATTCCAAATTGTTAGGAAAGTTAAATATTAACCCTTTAGTGACGGAGCTTTTTTGCTTTTTTCCATTTTTGTTTTTTCCTACTCCCTTTTAAAAAATAGTAGCTCCTTAATTTATCCATCGACGTCGCTGTATGAGGGCTTGTTTTTTGCGGGATGAGTTGTATTTTTCAATGGCACTATTTATTGTACCATATAATTTACTGAAAAACTTTTAAAAAATTCTTAGCGGAGAGAAATGGAAAAAAAAACAACATTCCACCATCTCTCGGTGCGTCCTGTTTCTACAGCAAACAAATTGCAACAAAAACCACCTGATATTTTTATTCTATGGGTCAGTACGATTGCTACGATACCAAACTTGTATAGTATTTTTTTTGCTGTAGTACTTTTATTTCTTTTTTAAGATATTTAATTTTTTTCAATTATTTTCTGCAGTCAATTTTTATTTTTCTGTCGACGTAGTTGAGCAAGGGCTCTTTTTTTGCGGGATGTCCTGAAGTTTCCTATAGTATCAATTTGGAAAGCATACGACTTTTTGATCGCTTTTTATTGCGTTTTTTCTGGGAGACAGGGTAACTAAAAAAGTGTATTTCTGGCGTTCTTTATTTTTTTTTTTCAGACGACGTTCACCGTGCGGAAAAATAATGCACTACTTTGATAGAACGGAATTTTACGGACGCGGCGATATCAAATACATATTTTTATTTTATGATTTTGATTTTTTAATAATGGATATGGCAAAAGGGGGGTGATTTAAACTTTTATAACTTTTTTTTTTTTTTTTAACAATTAAAAAAACTTTATTGATTATTTTTTTTTACATTACTTTGAAGTCCCCCTGGGGGACTTTAACATGCGATGCTTTGATCGCTCCTGCAGTATGACGTAATGCTATATAGCATTACGTCATACTGCTTTTTTACAGGCAGTCTTTCAAGCCACCCTGTGTGGATGGCTTGATAGGCAGTCTGCTAAGGCAGCCCTGGGGCCATTCATTAGGCCCCCGGCTGCCATGACACCTGCACGGCTCCCCCGATCTCACCGCGGGGGGGGCCGTGCGGGACCCCCGAACAGCGTTCGGGGGATTTAAATGCCGCTGTCAGAATTGACACCGGCATTTAAAGGGTTAATAGCCGCGAACGGCCGAGCGCAGCTATTGCCCGCGGGTGTCAGCTGTAATAAACAGCTGATGCCCGTGCTGTATGGAGGGAGATAGTGCCGCTACCTCCCTCCATACACGTCCTGCAACAGCAGGACGTAGTTTTACGATAGGGCTGTCACTAAGGGGTTAATAGGATTTTAGTCTTTAAAATGAAATGTTCGTTTCTCATCTCCTTTTAGATAGTAACATAGTATGTAAGGCCAAAACAAAGACACATGTCCCTCCATTTCCCACCCATGTTGATCCAGAGGAAGGATAAAACCCCCAATGAGGTAGAAGCTAATTTTCCCCACTTAAGGCCACCTGCAGACGAGCGGGTCGGATCCGGCGGCGAGGATTCTTGCCGCAGGATCCAACCTGAGTGCCTGCAGGGACGAGCGCATACTCACCCGCGCCCGGCGGCCCCGGCTCTTTCATGTGCCGGCTGTCGGGCAGCCGGCGCATGCGCAGACCGGAGCCGGCGGCCGGGTGAGTGACGTTTCTGTGCAGGGCTCGGCGAGCCCTGCACAGAAATAAGACATGCCGTGGTTTGTTTGCCGCGCAAGATTTTGCGCGGCCAAACCGCGGCCGTCTGCATAGGATTGCGTTTGTTAACGCACTCCTATGCAGGCTTTGAGAGGCGGAAATCCCGCCACGGGATTTCCGCCCGTGTGCAGGCGGCCTAAGGGAGAAAAATTCCTTCCTGACTCCAATCTGACAGTCGGAATAATCCCCGGATCACCCGCCCTTAGCGGTGCTGTATCAGTCTCTGATAGGTTCATTAGATTGCCAGATGATCTGTTTAAAGGGAAAGTTACTTAGTCCCATTTTTATGGGACAACAGTCATCTAAACCAGTGTTCCCCAACTCCAGTCCTCAGGGACCGCCAACAGGTCATGTTTTAGGATTTCCTCAGTGTTACGCAGGTGATGTAATTATTGTCAGTGCCTCAGACATTGCCACAGGTGTTCTTACCATAGGATATCCTGAAAACATGACCTGTTGGTGGTCCCTGAGGACTGGAGTTGGGGACCCCTGATCTAAACGGGCTGCCTAATTTCTGTGCGGCTCGGGACATTTACAAACACTCATTTTTCAGGTACACATTTATAAAGAACAGCAGCAAAATAAGTTTTGAAAACCCCCACGTTGTACTTATGTCACTGAGCTTGGTTTAGTGTACTAGAAAGTGATGTCAAGTTCCCTTTAAAAGGGAGAGCTATATGAGAGCGGGCATCAGTATACCATAAACCAGCAGCTCTGGGAGCCAAGACGGGCATCCTCTAATGACATACAAGCAGAAACTATAAACGGACCTACAAGTTCAATGAGTATGATAGTCGTTAAGTTATTAAAGAAGGGCTCATATATCAAGGTGGAGCTTAATCTGGAAATATAAACTTTTGGTTTTAAGGTCAGTCTGCAAAATTTCTGTGAATACGGCAAACAGTTTAACACTTTCCAATCCAATTTCTATCCTGGTTTTCCTAGGGGGCTTACTCTTTTTCTGCCGTTATACAACAGTGCTATCTGCTGGCCAAAGCCAGTACTGCATGAGGCGACATGTTGGATAGGCTATGACAGCAGAGAGGCTGGCAATATACCGTAAGAGAACCCCGACGGATGTCTTCCAACATCAGAGCTGCACAGCCTTAAATCATAATGTCTTCAGACGTCAGACAGTGGATTGGAAAGGGTTAAAGCTACGTTCACACTAGCAGTTTTATTAAAAACGGAAGTGAAATGGAAAGCGTCTATAAGATTTCCGCTTACATCCATTTTTTAGCATTTAGCATAGGAGGCGGTTCCTCAATGAATGTGGCTCAGCAGTTAGCGCTGCTGCCTTGTAATCCTGGGGTCCTAGAGGTTCAAATCTCATTAAGGGCAGGATAAACTTTGAAAAACTCCATCCAGCTTTCACCTTCTAACCTACTACTCCAGGACTGCTAGGCAGCAGTGCTAACAACTGAGCCACCAAGCTTGTTCTTTTGCTGATAGAGAACTAGAAGAGCAAGAAGAATAAACATAAAGAGAACCAAAAAAGCCAATACGGACATCAGCTGCGGTCAGACTTGAACCTACAAATCCAGCCAGTACATGGCAACAGTGCTAAGGACTGAGCCACCATGCTTGTGGAGGAGCAGGAGAACAAGAAATAAAGAGAACAGACAAAGTCCATGCAGATGTTGTCTTTAGTCAAATTTGAACCTAAGATGCCAGCACAGCAAGGCAAACGTAGTCGTGACTAAACCACCCTGCTTTTCCTTTCTGCTTCTCCCTCCTCCTCCAGTGAAGGAGTATCTCGCGGTGTACTCAATGACATTGCGTATTTGCTGCGTGCCGCCAATCGCCATGTACTATCTTGGCATGTATGGACACATAATACGCACCAAGATAGAACTTGCCAAGATTTTTCTTGCACGTGTAGTTCGTTTGAGTGGCAACATGACCACTAATAAGAGATTGGTACAGCAGATTCTGGGTGCAGAATTTTTCAATTCCGCCGCTGTCAGTGCTCTGTAACTAAGCGCTGTGATTGGATCAAGTACCGGCCAATCACAGCCGGCGCTCAATCATTCACAGCCATTCAGTGAATGACATCACTGAATGGCTGTGATTGGTTTATCGAGCGCTGGCAGTCATTGGCCGGCGCTCGATCCAATCACAGCGCTTAATTACACAGCACTGACGGCGGGGGAATTGAAAACCGAGCCAGGGAGATGACAGAGGGGAGAAGTCTGAAGCAGCTTGCCGCACCGCCGGTGAGAGCATCGCGCCGGGGACACAGACGTCGGCTGGGAGGGGATTATTGCGTTTTTGTTTTTTTTTAACCTCACTTGAGTATAAGCCGAGGGGGGCTTTTTCAACACATTTTTTTGTGCTGAAAAACTTTATACTCAAGTATATACAGTATATGTTCTTAAACAGACAGACACTTTAAAATTAAGGAATAGGTGGCTGAATCTAACTAGTTCAGTCACCTATTCCTTAATTTTAACCCTTTCCAATCCACTGCCTGACGTCTGAAGACATTCTGATTGAAGGTTGTTCAGATCCGATGTCGGAAGACGTCCGGCAGGGAATTCTTATTGTATATTACTGGCTGCTCTGTTGTCAGGGGCCACTCCCATACCGCACTACTGGCTCTAGTCAGCAGAGGGCGCTATTGTATAATGGCAAGCAGAGAAAGCCCCCTAGGAAACCCTGAATCCAAAATTGGATTGCAAAGGGTTAAAGTATCTTTGTATACTTTATTAACATATATGCACTCAAAACAATCTTATATTATTCTCTTTTAAGAGGGTATAACAATTAGGCTAACTTTTTGCCTTTGGCCATTTTTGGGAAATTGTGCTTATTTAGCCAAGTATACCTTAGGGCTTATTCACACGTCCGTATATCAGCCGGGTTTTCACGGTGCTAAGCTCCACCCTCGTCCCGCCCCCCCCCCCCCCCCAGTGCAAACAGTGGCGAGGGGCGGAGAGGGAGCAGGACCTGGCCGATATACGGACATGTGAATAAGCCCAGAGGGTGGCTCCTTTTCTATACAAATTTAATACTAGGCAGCCCTCTTCCCAATGCTGCTGGGAGCTGAGGTTTCTACCTGCCCGTGTACCTTTGTATCAGTAAGTACGGTCGCTTTACCGTGATTTTTGCTTGGATTTGATTATTTTTTCTCAGTGAATTGCTTACTCAACTTTTAGTTGTTCTATGATGCGCCTGTCACCTGTGCGGTGTGGGCGGCAGTCATCACTAACCTGCCTGCGGTGAAGCAGGTTCCGTTTGCAGATCCGAGGGTTGAAAATGCCACAAACAGGGGAACCATCCAGGACGCCGGGTACAAAACACGATCCCCGAAGGTCTGCAAGAGAGCGCAGCCACATTGTCAACACAAGCGTTCTACAGCAAGTTGTATTTCCTTTTGCTCAGTCACAGTCCACATTCTGAAGCGCTGTAGAGATTTCCATCAGTCCCTGTTCCTGAGAGCTTGCAATCTAATATGAACTTCAGTGATTCTCTCAGAGCTATGACTACTACTTGTATTGATCACTGGAGTGACAAGACTATCTTACCCCAAGATGGAGATGATTAGTCGGGGGATGAGCCAAAAGGAGAAGGAAATTACTATTGTGGACCACTTACCACAGCAACGGCCGGAGACTGCAGCAGCTCAGTGGAGGTCATCACTGTGTAATAAGCAATGTTGACCAGCAGGTAACAGACCATGACCAACGGCAGCCCGAGTATGATGGCTAGAGGCAGATTCCTGTATAAGAAGAAGATAGAAGTCATGCAATACTGCTAAGATAATAAACTTCTATTCTAAAAAAGAGGGCATGCAAATAACAAATGTTACCACTAGGTGGCGGCACACACACAGTTTCTTTGCCAAATTTCAAAAATTACATCTGCATGCAAGAAAAAATAAATTCAAATAAGAAAAATTTAAATATCTCAACACAACCAGCAGATTCTTCAAATTATCACAAAATGCCACTTTTACTGACCCCTGCAGTCTCAGAATTATCCCCCCCCCCCTTCAGTGTCTTTAGTACGCAGTAGAACCCCGTTTTCTGTTATGCACTGCTGCAGACAAGATGTACAGCCAGACAGCAGCTTCTGACAGCGTTCCTGAGTCTTACCCCATTCCTCATGGACAGTGGCCTCCTGGTCACTAATACCCCTGGGCCTACATGCTGCAGCTGCCTTCACGTCCCATCAAAGAATTTCTTGCTGCAAAGTTGTGCAAGAAAACACAGCGATTTTACACAGAAATCGCGGTAACACAGCTGTGATATCGCTGTCGCCTGTGTGAAGGAGGCCCAATTTTGTACTTGTTCACTGCTTTAAGGAACATTCAGCACCTTTGCTCTCTCTTTGTATCCGTTCCCTTGTTTGTACAAGGCAGTGATCTCTTCTCTTAACTTTTTGGACCACTCGACTTATTTCTAACATACAGTCACAACAAAGCCCTCGCCAGTCTAGGTATTTGATGTGTTTTATCTCAAGCACACCTGATGCAACTAATGAAGCCCTTGATTAGTTTCCTCAGGTGTGCTTGATGAAACTAATTTGAGATCTGATTTGAAAATGCACACTAAGGGAGCATTCAGACGACCGTATATCAGCCGGGTATTCACGCCGGCCGATATACGGCGTCTCTCTCTGCAGGGGGAGGAGGCTGGAAGAGCCGGGAGCAGTGCTCTGAGCTCCCTCCCCCTCTCCGCCCCTCCCCGCCCCTCTGCACTATTTGCAATGAGAGGGGGTGGGACTAAGTTCCGGGAATTAGCTCCGCCCCCATCCTGCCTCTCCTCGTTGAAAATAGTGCAGGGGGGTGGAGAGGAGGCAGAGAGGGGGCGGGAGCTCAGAGCACTGCTCTGGGTTCTTCCAGCCTCCTCCCCTGCAGAGAGAGACGCCGTATATCGGCTGAGCATGAATACGTGGCCGATATACGGTCGTCTGAATGCGCCCTAAGACTGCAGTAGTCGGTAAAACTGGCATGTTGTGGTGAATTTGGAGAAACCGCTTGTTATATTAATTGTATCCAGTTATTTAATTTGTTCTTTTTTTGCAAACAACTGAAAGTTTGAAAATGTGGCAAATAAACCCAATTTGCAGCGGGGGTTGAATAATATTGATTGAAACTGTATATGATTAGTTTGTGATTTCTTTATGTCGGCTCTCGTTTTCTCGAGGCCGCACAAGAGTTAGACGATACATATATTCTGCGGAAATCAATAGTTCAATCCCTGCTGCTCTCTATAAAGTCTCGGTAATAAAGTGGCGGCGTTTGCTTCTTACCTGTATGGATTTTTAAGCTCCTCTGTAATATAATTGAGCTGGTTCCTAAAGAGAGAAGCATAATTCACAGATGTCAGATTTTGGTCCTGATCACATTGGAATTAATGGGCAGAGACTACTGAAAACACGGCCGCTTCTATGAAAAGGAAAGTTATAAGGGGAGAGAATGAAAATCAATTCCTGGACGAGCGTTATGTGTAGCAGCAGGTACTACATATATAACGCCCCCACCACCTCCACAGGGAACTCTTATAGACACAAAGCTTTGTCTTTCTATACTCAGTGAGGTTCTGCAGCAGCTCTACTGTTTATTACCTGATATGTTCGATATGCCACAACTTCTACAGAACCTTTTTGAGTAACTTCCATTCACTGTCTGCAAAATATCAGTTGGTATTTCGGGGTGGGATAACCTGGGGGTGGGCACTGCTGCCAAGAACTTTTACAGAGGTGCTAGGGAGAAGAAGTGAGACCAAGTCCCTTCTTCCAACTATGCAGTTCTGTACATACAAACAGAGGCGTAACTTGAAGCTCCTGGCCCCCAACTATAATGCTTTATTCATAGTACTGGGCTCCCTATATGGAGAAGAGGGGCCTTATAGGCCCCCTAAGGCTCCTGGGCCCGGGTGCAACCGCATCCCCTGCATCACCTATACTGTAGCTACGTCCCTGCATACAAATATTCAGAAGTGCCCCCCCCCCCCCCCCCCAAGTCTCCCAACTGTCCCGGATTTCAGGAGATGCCCCGCCATCCCAGGAGGTAGGAGTCGTGTGCCACAGAGATGGCCAAGAATGGAGTACAATTTAAAAAAAGCAGCCCATGATCACTATTTTTACGTACCCCGGTCACTTCTCCACTAATTTCTGAGTAGCACGATCACATGGTAGGCACATATTATGGCTGCAACCAATCACCGGCTTCAGCTTTACCAATGCTGAGGCTGGGGATTGGCCGCAATGATCACGCTATATGGAAGTGAGTTGAGGACCGAAGCAGCAAGAGAGTAAATGAAGAGAGTATAGGCTATGTCTTTTGTTTTACTGCATAAAAGGAGTCATTACCGAAGGAGGGCAGGCGGGGGCACTATTATTGGGAGGGACACAAAGGGTGGGGCTGTGTGTAAAAGGGGCATGGCCTAAAAAATAGTTTTCCCTCTTTGTATTATTGAAGAGTTGGGAGGTATAGCCCTCTTTTGCTCATCTCCAGCTGCTTACATGATCAGTATGGTTCCTACTTTTCCATGTGGTTTTGACTAAGTAGCTACACCCGACACATACAGGGCGACTGCGCAGCTTGGTGCAAATATAATTTACATTGGCAGCAGGAAAGATTTTGGAATTCTTATTTCCCCCAATGAACAATTTGTAGCATTAAGAGGCGACCGTCTACAGCAGGGATGTCCAATTATTGTAAGACTATAAAGCCCAGCATGCTCGGAAAGCCCTCAGCAGGTTGGGGATCACCAGTGAGGACGGGTATAAAAAAGTTATTGGGTCCTGTTTACCATGTTGCATCTTACGGTTCATAATCATAAGAGGAAGAATATGAATAAGGGAGAGCTCCACCTACCATCCATCGTAGGCCCACAGACCATTGTAGAGCGCCAGGCCGATCCCTCCAGCTGTGATGGTGGAGCCCTCAAAGCTATTTGTAAAATTCTGAGTTTTTCCTGTGGAAGTGAAAATCTCCATAAGATTCTGTTGCTTCTTCCCTTCATATTCCCAATGCCCATCTCCAGACGCATCCCCCTTGTTGTGCCCATTGCCAGACGCATCCCCCTTGTGCCCATCGCAAGACACATCCACCTTGTTGTGCCCGTCGCCAGACGCATCCCCCTTGTTGCGCCCGTCGCCAGACGCATCCCCCTTGTTGCGCCCGTCGCCGGGCGCATCACCCCTGTTGCGCCCATCGCCGGGCGCATCCCCCTTGTTGTGCCCATCATTAGACGCATCCCCCTTGTTGCGCCCACCGCCAGAAGCATCCCCCTTGTTGCGCCCACCGCCAGACGCATCCCCCTTGTTGCGCCCACCGCCAGACGCATCCCCCTTGTTGCGCCCACCGCCAGACGCATCCCCCTTGTTGCGCCCACCGCCAGACGCATCCCCCTTGTTGCGCCCACCGCCAGACGCATCCCCCTTGTTGCGCCCACCGCCAGACGCATCCCCCTTGTTGCGCCCACCGCCAGACGCATCCCCCTTGTTGCGCCCATCGCCAGACGCATACCCTTTGTTGCGCCCACCGCCAGATGCATCCCCCTTGTTGCGCCCATCGCCAGACGCATACCTTTTGTTGCGCCCACCGCCAGACGCACCCCCCTTGTTGCGCCCATCGCCAGACGCATCCCCCTTGTTGTTCCCATCGCCGGACGCATCCCCCTTGTTGTTCCCATCGCCGGACGCATCCCCCTTGTTGTTCCCATCGCCGGACGCATCCCCCTGGTTGTTCCCCTTCGCCGGACGCATCCCCCTTGTTGTTCCCATCGCCGGACGCATCCCCCTTGTTGTTCCCATTGCCAGACGCATCCCCCTTGTTGTTCCCATTGCCAGACGCATCCCCCTTGTTGCGCCCACCGCCAGATGCATCCCCCTTGTTGCGCCCATCGCCAGACGCATACCCTTTGTTGCGCCCATCGCCAGACGCATACCCTTTGTTGCGCCCATCGCCAGACGCATCCCCCTTGTTGCGCCCATCGCCAGACGCATCCCCCTTGTTGCGCCCAGTATCTTTCCTGTGGCAGATTTGCTGTGCATATTCCGCACCAGTATACCGTACATTTCAAGTAAATGGAGTCTTCAAAACCCGGTCCTCATGTAATTTCGAGCATGCTGCATATTTCCCAATCTAACACTTGTGCACTCTAGTGCAGCAAAGCTGCAGCTTTTACCCTTTGCAATGCATAACACAAAATCTGTGGCTTATCTGAAGCTCAACTCTCTCCCATAGGCTTTGTCAGGCATTGCAAGTGGATACAGGGCTGCACTATGTCATAAGTAAATGAATAGACATCTGATCCCCACAATTAAGGCTCCGTTCACATCCGGCAGTAAATGCCAACAAAAAGTCGTGTATGCAGGACTTTTTCATCCGGTAAAAATGCCGGACAGGTGCAGGAACCGAGCGGACCCCGTTATAGTCAGTGCGGTCTGTTCGGCACAGGTTGGTTCCGTTATGAAACAGATCTGTTCATCCAGGGAATTCCGTTTTCCTGCCCCCATAGCGGAGTCCCTAAAGCAGATGTGAATGTAGCCTAAAAAGAAAAACCATAAGCGCGGATCTCACCCCCCCCCCCCCTCCATTCTGCTACGGCCCCCTGTGAGATGCCCCATGTACCTTGTATCAGGAGGACAATGCCGCTGACGACAATGATGACGATAATGATCAATTTGGCCACGGTGAGGAAGTTCTGCAGGTAACTCGCCAACTTCACACTCAGACAGTTCACCAACGTGATCGTCACTGCCGGCGAAAGAAAACACAATATGAAACGACTCGGGCGGAACCAATTAGTAACTGGAGTGTTACCAGGGCCGGGAAGATCTGGGGCAGACGGAGAGGCGTATCACTGCACTGCGCTGTGTGTATTCCTGTAGTGTCACCTTCCAGCTAGAAGAAATGAAGCCGCTCTACGTTAATGTCACACAACCCTTATTCTTGCGCAGGTTTTGTGCCTTATTTACATTGGCGATTTTTCCTGCGCTGCATGTGCTATATTTTTTTGGGCAATCTCGCCCAATATTTTCTTTGGGACCACACAAAAATTAGTTATAATATATTTACCTACACGGATGATCTTTCTTTTGCAGCGGGATAGAAAAAACACGGCGTATCCCATTTTCACGCACATCTCACATGAAAATAGGACTTGCAATGTGCGGTCTTCACACACCACATAGTACATGGATGAGGTGTCTGTGTGCTGTGTGATGTGATTTGCACCTCAGAATCTTACGCGCTACTTGCTATCGGCCGTGTAAATACGGCCTAAGGACGCATTTACACAGGTGAATGCGATATCGGTCTTAGAAACTCGGACCGACATTGCACTCTTAACCCTTTCCAATCCACTGTCTGACATCTACCAACATTCTCATTGAAGCCTGTACAGCTGCGATGTCAGAAGACGTCCGGCAGGGTATTTTTACTGTATGTTACTGGCCGCTCTGTTTTTGGGGGCCTCTCCAGCATGTCACATACGGCAGTACTGGCTCTAGCAAGCAGATGGCGCCATTGTAAAATGGGAGAAATAGAAAGCCCCCTAGGAAACCCTGAATCCAAAATCCAGGATTTTGCCTGTGAGTGTAATGCAAGAAAAATGGACCGTGGAACATACGTTTTTCATACACCTAAAATTCGCATGTTGTTTTAAAAACGACGTTGCATTTGTTTGTGAGTTTTCTTTTAACTCGCCCATAGGAAATAATGCGTGAGACAAACATCACAGATGTAAGTAGACCGATTTAAAATAATTGCTTCTCTTTCCGTCCAAGTTTTGTGCATCTCTCAACACATAAAATGCGCATGAGAATATCCGTCGTGTAAATACGGCCTAAGTGTGGAATAAAAGTGCCAATAAAGCCTCACTACTTATGCATTTACCTGGAGGGTGCAATGTATGGGGAGAAAAATCGAACTAAGAGATCACCCTTATACTCACAGACGGCGGCGGCTGCCAGGCACTTGATGACCGCAACTGGGGGTTTACAGCCGGGATAAAATGGCGCTGAAGCATACTCTGCAAAACTGAGACATATGATTGCAAAGGATGATGGTTTGATCACAATGATGCTGGACCAAGAGAAGAGGAAGGCTGGGATTGGTCCAAAGGCCTCCATGAGGTAGGGGTATTCGCCTCCAGACTTGGTTATCATTGTGCCAAGCTCGGCAAAGCACAGGGCACCTGCAGAAACACAAGACGGGTACATTATTTATGGAACTTGTACGGAGCCCGTAGGCAATGAGTGGATTAACCAAACCAAGCAGTGCAAAAGGCATGACACAGGCCTGAGAAGCTGTACAAGTGGGTCACTGTTGAGTATGTAGCTGTTGGCCGAACACTCGTTCAGCCAACAACAGTTTCCTCTGGCTCCCCCATACAAATTAATGTTCCTGTGTTTAGAGAGGTAAGCTGCAGCCTAGTTTTGACCACAGCTTATCTCATGGGGAACCAAATGATTGGGTGCTGAAATTCAATATTCCTGACCCTTCTTTTCAACGGCATCACCTGCTGGGGTAAAGTTGAGCAGCTCTAACGCACATGAGAGAGTTGTTTAGTCCAACAGTTAATGGGAAGTTCAGATGACTAAGCCATAAATGAGTTTGGTGGCCTTTAGGGGAAGCTGTATGGCTGCCAAGCCGAGCAAGACCAGGAGTGGTGTCACCAAGTAGACTGAGCTAATGGGATTACTGCTATTTTCTTACAGCTAGGAAGTCTGGCTGTGTCGATGGGTTGCTTGCAGTATATTGGTGGACCACCACTGAAGTGCTGAGGGTAGGTGCAAGTAACTTGTAGGAGGTAAGAAGTACGGTCCTCAAACCCAGGGTAGGCTGCAGCTAGGTCCTGTCTGAGGGCTGAGGAAGGTCCCTGTCATAATGGGCTGATAGGTAGCTGTAGTGGAGGACTGGTTAATTAGGCCTGAAACTAGACTATAGAGTGAGGCCTACTTGGGACACAGAGAGTGGGACTGGGCCTGGTGAGAAAGGTAGGGAGGTTGGGGTGCGGATAGTGGGTTCTAGACAACAGAGACTATTCTCCGTGTTCTTAGTTAGAACAGACCTGGGGTTAGGCTTTGGCAGGGCTGAGTAAGGGCAGTAGTGGGAGGCAAACTACACTGAGATGGACTTGAGGATGGTCCTACGGGGGAAGAGATAGTCACCACAGGGGTGGAAGATGTGATCAGATGGGCACTTGTGTGATGTGACAATTCTTGGAAAGAAGGGAATTGCATGGTGAACAGGGACCCATAAAAGTCTTACCACCCAAAATTTGTGCCGCCTGGTGTGAATGTAAGCATCAAGCTTTGTTACTCTACAAGTGAAGAAGGAAACCAAGTAAAGTTCAAATAGTTAAATGAATCTGGTCTGCGCTCATCTTCTCGGAAGGGTGAACTGGGTTTATAACCGAGCTGTACAGTCATACCAGAGCAAAGGCAGATCTGCTGTCCCTATGAGGACTGTACCGATGGCTGACACTAATACAGGATATACCATTTATGGAACTACTTCATGGCTGTTCTGTTTCTGTTCGTTATCCTCCATCTAATGATATTTACCCAACATCCCAATGACTCCACACACCGCCCAGATGATGAGACACGGCCCCACGGCTCCGGTGTTACTGAGAACCGCTTTTGGAGAAATGAAGATCCCGGACCCGATGATTGTTCCGACGATGAGACTTATGGCAGTGAGGAGTCCCACCTGTGCAAAAGAAAAGTATGGGTGAATGGTCGCTGCGTCAGGCTGCAGTCGTGCAATGCCCTAATCTGTAACAAAGAGAGCTGAATTCCGCAATGGTGGTTGCCATGTGATTACACATATAAAGTGAGACGCTCGTGGCTAAAAGGGTGGAAAATGAATTCGTCATCTTTAGAACTTCTGGAGTTAGCAGATTAGCAGATGTACGTGTACACAGTTACATGTGTGCTGTTGTGATGAAGCCATAGATACCTTTATCAGTGGGTTATCATTCCTGAGCAGGGGCGTAACTATAGAGGATGCAGGGGATGCGGTTGCACCCGGGCCCAGGAGCCTTAGGGGGCCCATAAGGCCTCTCTGCTCCATATAGGGAGCCCAGTACTAGGAATAAAGCATTATAGTTGAGGGCCCCATTACAGATTTTGCAGTGGGGCTCAGAAGCATCAAGTTACGCCTCTGTTCCTGAGATATCCCTCCTCAATAGTGTTGCGCGCCATAAGCAAGTTGACCCCAGGTCCACCTCCGTCTGCGACTGCGGCCCAGACTCCCTCACCGTGCATGCGCCTGATAACGGTATCTATGAATTCATCATAACAGCACATGTAACTGTGTATTCTGCTCGCATCACTACA
Source organism: Eleutherodactylus coqui (assembly GCF_035609145.1). NCBI lineage: Eukaryota > Metazoa > Chordata > Amphibia > Anura > Eleutherodactylidae > Eleutherodactylus > Eleutherodactylus coqui. The sequence continues at coordinate 14,917,316 of NC_089847.1, forward strand.
ATTAGGTGACAGACTTCCTTTAACCCCTAAACGCTCCATGACCTACAGCTATGTCATGGAGGGAAACCTATCCTGCTCCATACAATGTGGATACTGGCCGTTTTTAATAGCAGACATCCGACTGCAACAGAGGCAATCAGCAGTCCCGCCAATCACAGCTGTTAACCATTTAATTGTCTTTGTCATAGTTCAAGGATCCCGAAGCCCCCCCCCCCCTTTCCCGTGATGAGGTGGTGGGATGCAGTTCGGTTGCCATGGCCTACTGAAAGTTCTCAGGGCTACTATTGCAGATTGCCTATCAAGCCATGCCTGTGGCGTGGCTTGATAGATTGCGGTATAATGTAGTATTATATCATACTGCAGAAGCGATCAAACCATTGTAAGTTCCCCTATGAGGGCTTTAAAAATTGTATTTGTTTAAAAAAGTTTTATTATTCAAAAAAAAAGAAAAAAGAAAAAGGTAATAAATAGAGATGAGCGAACCTACTCGGCCACGCCCCTTTTCCACCCGAGTACCGCGATTTTCGAGTACTTCCGTACTCAGGCGAAAAGATTCGGGGGGCGCCGTGGGTGAGTGGGGGGTTGCAGCGGGGAGTGGGGGGGGAGAGGGAGAGAGAGAGGGCTCCCCCCTGTTCCCCCCCGCATCGCCACGCCCCCCGGCGCCCCCCGAATCTTTTCATTCGAGTACAGAAGTACTCGTAAATCGTGGTACTCGATCGAGTAATTACTCAAAACGAGTAGGTTCGCTCATCTCTAGTAATAAAAGTCTATTTTCCCATATTTAGAATTAAAAAAACCCAAAAGCATATTTTGCATCGCTGTGTCCATAAAAGTCTGATCTGTCAAAGTAACACATTATTAACTCGCAAGGTGAATGTTGTAAAAAAAAACCAGTCAGATTTAAGCTTTTTTGGTCACAATGTCTCCAAGAAAAAAAAATGTAATAAAAAGCGATCAAAAGTCATATGTATCCAAAATGGTGCCAATAGAAACTAAAGGACATCCCACAAAAAATGAGCCGTAAACACAACTATGTCGACAGAAAAATGAAAAAATTTATGGAGGCAGAAAATAATTACATTTTTTCCAAAGATATATATATTTTTTTTTTAAGTAGTACAGCAAAAAGTAAACTCCATAAGTTTGGTATCGTAGTAATCGTACTGACCCACAGAAGAAAGTGGCGATGTCATTTTTGTTGCAGTATATACGCTGTAGAAACAAGATGCACCCAAAGTCATAGAATGGTGGAGTTGGAAGGGACCTCTGGGGTCATCGGGTCCGACCCCCTGCTCAGTGCAGGATTCACTAAATCATCCCAGAAAGTGGTGGAATTTAGTTTTTTTTCCATCTTACTCCACTTATAATTTTTTAAAAAGTTTTTCAGTACATTATAAGGTACATTAAATAGAACCCTTGAAAAATACAACTTGTCCCGCACCAAAACAAGCAATCAGACAGCTACGTTGTTGGATAAATAAAAGAGGATTTTTTTCTTTAAGTGGGGTGGAAAAAACAAGGAAAAATAAAAAGGGGACAGTTTTTAAGGGGTTAAAATAAAAAAAAGATCCATTAAACCTAAAAAAATAGAATCAAACAGAAACATTTTGCGCTGTTTTTTTTTAAGAAAGCAGACGTGTTTTTCTAACACTGGCCAACCCTTTAAAGGGAACCAGTCACAATCCGGGAGCCTCATAAACTAAAGTTAGGTGCTCATAAGACAGGGCATGTGACTTCCATCCTCACCTGCCTCCCGTTCTCCAGCTGTCGGCCCGTAAAGCTGCCTCTCTGGGAATGGAGTTGACTCTTCTTCATTGTATGCACATGTGCACGATGTCCGTATAAAGGGAAGGCAACTTCTCAATGCAGTGAGCAGCAATTTTATAGGCGGACAGTGGGGAAAACGGGGAGGGAGTTGAGTATGAAAGTCACATCCCTAGACCCGGCACCCTCTTCCCTATGAGCCCATAAGCTTAGTTTGTGAAGCTCATAGGACGTGACCGGTTCCCTTTAATGGGGTATGCCCAGAATTAACATTTATTAACTATCCACAGGATTGCAAAAATGGGGAGTCCTATTCCCCCCTTTAAATTGAGCAACAGCCAAGCAAGTGCGCTGCCCCTCCATTCAACTCTATGGGACTACCAGAAACAGCCAAGCACTGTACTTAGCTTCTCCCATAGACACTAAATGGAGGAGCAAGTTTGCATATCCGACCTCCACTCCATTCAAAGGGGGACAAAGAATTCCCATTCTCCTGATGGGCCTTAACAATCAGACATTTATCACTAATCCTGTGGATTTCTGATAACTGGTAATTCTGTAAATATCTCTTTAGGGCCCAAAACACATGCAGTATTAAGGAGTTAATTATGATTGCGATTATTAAGGGGAAGGGTGATTGAAGACAGATGAACCATTTCCGTAACGCCATAAATTCCTTCCTGGGAGATGAGGATTCACATTCAGCCTCGGACTTTGTACCTCACAATAAATAAGAAAATGTCCCTGGAAATGACTACGAGTTGACCAATTACTAGATCTTTTTATAGACACTAACGAGCAATTACTGTCATTTATCCAACACCATAAAACATGCACCTGTCATTCCAGGAGATGTGTGTTAACCTGAGATCTATGGCTGGAGCGTTCATGGGGTGCCGTACATCCTGAATGTCATCAACGAACCTGCCGCCTTGTACTGTATCGTTGCAAAGTATCTAAGGGGGTTTCACACTTGTGCTGGGGATTCAGCTTTCTTGCTTCATTCAGGAAGCAGGAAAGGTGAATCAACGCGGCCAAATGGTTCAGTCTCTGGACAATGAGGGCTGGGCGGACTTCAGCGGCTCAGTTTGGGGCTGCAAAAAAAAAAAAAAAAGTAGTACATGCTGCACTTTTTTCTTCTGGCATTTGCAGACTGATGCACCCTTACTGCACTATTTCTTTGCCCTTTTTAAAGGTCACTCCCACAACTTCTAAGAAATTCACAAATAGTCCTATTTAAAGGAGACTTGAGTCGGACTACCACATACTGTCCATGGCTAAGCGGAAAAAAATACTATAACTTCAAGAGGTGAAGTGTTACATCTGTGCAAGGCACAACCACAGCGAACTACCTGGATGTAAATATAATGTTAAATATGAGGTTGATAATATACACACTAGAAGAAACATGGATAATACAAAGTATGTAAAGGAACATAAATGGAGACATGGGAAACAGACCCTATATCCTCTAATACAGGTGATCCCTGCCTAGAAAGCAGAGTGCTTATCCTGATAAGGGCGGCTCAATGTCAGGAACCTGGGGTGACCCTGACTTTCCCTAGACGGTGAAGAAGATAAAAGTTAGTACTCTGGTACGACCCCGTCGATCACAGGTTTAGTTGCCAATAAGGTGAGAAAAGTGTAGCATCTAAAGGTTATTTATTTTTCCAAATTAGAGCCAGCAATGTTTCGAGGTTCGCAGACCTCTTCATCAGACAGCTGGATATATATGTATTACGTGAACAACATCTAGGTCCTGATATGGTAGAGCTGATAGACCACAGGTTTGCTTTTCTTGCGTGTGGCCGGAATTATGAGAAAGAGCGGGTTATTGCTGCTGCTGTGTACACATGGTAAATATCCGCTCGGCCTCACGTTACCGCTGCTCTTCCAAATTGACAAGAGGTTCCAGCAAAAAGTGTGAGAGTGACATTTAATTGTGGCCTTTTCTTCATTTTTGTCCGCTGACTGGGAAGTGAAATAGGTGATTGTAAATTGACCGCTTTATATGTAAAGCCTTTGGATTATCCCGATGAGAGGCTTCCAAGTTGGTGCAGAACTGCAACACCCAACGTGTTCCTTGGTGTTAAAGGTACCTTTACACGGGGCAATTACCGCAGAATTATCTCTGGAAAGAGACGTTTTGGACGATAGTAGTCTGGTGTACAAGAAGCCTCCAACAGGGCACTGAACGAGAAATCACTCACTTGTCGGAGTGGTCACATGGTAAATACATGGCAACCACGGCAATCACCTGCTCTTTCCCATGCTTCCGGCCACACGCAACAATAGTGGACCTGTGGTCTATCAGCTCTACCATATCGGGAGCAGTCATTTAGTGTGAGAGAGAGTGCAAAGTGTTGGGAAATGGTGCAAACTTTCACAGACATTAGCATTGAGTCCAGGATGAACCCGACTTCCCAGATTTTGCAATCTCTCTCACACAAAGTATCACGCCGTTCCAGTTTTTCAGGTGCTTCCTCGGTCAGCAGCCCCTTTGCACTGGCATTTTCTGCCCACCATCGTAAGGGCACCACAAAACTTTTTGAGGAAGCTCCATTGAATTTTCTGTACTCCTCCCCCATCATGTAGTGTCGTTGGTCGGTCCTGGAAGTCCCCTTGGTTCTGAGTCTCAGTCTTCGATAAACAATCTACCTCTGTCTACAAGATAACAGGAGCCGTTATGTCGTAATCCACGGGTTCAGCGGCGTGTAAATATTTGCAGCCAAGTGATACATCAATGTGAACAGATGAGAGATGGTTTCTTGGATACAAAAGTATCAGCCAAATGTTTGCAGTCACCTGACCTCACTATTGATAAAAGATACGGCCTCACCGAACCCACACAAGTAAATGCACCTCGGTTTTTCCAAAAGGCAAAAAAATTACAATGCTTCCTATTGAGTCCTTTTTGATGGCACATTCAGCGCACCTCCTGCGTTCCATGAATGTTGGGGGCAGGGGCGTCACCGCCGAGCCTCCAAATGGCCAAAAGGTTCCAGCAAAAGTGCAAGCGCGACATTTAGTTGTGGCCTTCTCTTCATTTTGGTCTGCTGACTGGGGAGTAAAACGAGGGATTGCAAATTGGCCCCTTTAAAGGTTTGGGATTATCCAGACAAGAGGCCCCCAAGCTGGTGCGGAACACCCAACTTGCTCCTTGACTTTGAAGGTAACTTTACACGGGGCAGTTAGTACCGGAATTATCTCTGGAAACAGCGAATTTAGGCAATAGTCATCCGGTTTACAAGCAGTTGCCAACGGCACTGAGTGAGAAATCATTCACTTGTCTGAGATGCTTGGTTTTTAGCAGAACTGAAAACCAAGAGACTGTCGGGCCGTGTAAACAGGAGTTGGAAAGCACGGTGCGCCCGACAGTCTTACCGTGTAAAGGTGCCCTAAGGGTACATTCATGCAGCAGATTTTTCTACCATGTATGTGCAGTGAAATCCGTGGTTAAAACGAAAGCCTGACCCCCCAATTTCATGTTACGGATTCGCACGTGGATTAGCCCCATAACTCGCACAGCTACTACGTCAATAAGGGATCACGTCATTCATTTTTTTTCCGCAATGCAGATTTCAAATCCAAGCTGTGTGAGTTATCAATTCCTATTGAAGACAACAGGAGGAGAAATTCACACAGATTACAATGACCATTTTGGTGTGAAATCCATGCGAACTTTCCCCAATGTGAATGGAATCTTAAGACTCTATACAAGCTGTATTATGGCCCCATTGACTTCTGGGGGCCATACTTCTGATTTTCTATGGGAATGTGCAGTGTGTGTGTGTGTGTGTGGGGGGGGGGTGGAGGGTAAAATTATTTACGTGTCCAACAGAAGTGGCCATTGCTGGAGAAATTACCCTTTATAATACTGCACTACATGCAGCACCATATGATTGCATGCAGAGCTCCTTTGTACGGAACCATAGGGATTCCATGTGTTGCCATACTGTCTCCTGCACAGGACTTGGACTAATACTCCATGTTTACCCTGCCGGGGTAATAATAATATAGCCACGTGACAATATGGCCACTGAACCAAAATAAAGTGACACGTGGCCACTACAATGCATTTCATGTTATTATGTGTATCTTCATTCAGCCGCATTTGGTAATCTTCAACAGACAGATATTAACTCAGTAGTGTATCATTAACCCATCCAGCACGGTGCTGACTGCAGCGAAACACAAGCTCAGATGTCAAGTTGGCACTTTAAAGATGTGAGAAGAACCTGAAGAAGCAGTTCTGAGGTGATGAAGAGGAACGGTAAAGAAGCTCCATATCTCTAATAGGTCAGAAAAGTGCAGAGTAAGAACAGCCCCCCCTGCTGGAGCAGGGTATACCTACTGATTTTTTAAACTTCCTCTTTTTGACCATCTCTTTATTCTGCATTCGCTTCTATTTCTGGTCTGATCAATGCTATAACATGAGCGGTCCGGTTCCTCGCCTTTCTATAGCGCCCCCTATATGGGATTAGTATTGTGATGGGGTGCGATATCACATTGTTTCCTTCTTAAGACCCAGAAGATGCTTAATAAATAGCCGGCTGAGTCATCAGATGAAAATATCTCGCCTTGGTGTTGATCGGAGTCAGCTATATTTAAACACAGAGCGGCGATCGATACGAGGTGTCTACAGATTGAGTTATTAGTCTATTCCTGGACGCCTCCATGCTTCATCCTCCGTGACGCCAGATGATCTCAGCTCTGTATGTGGTCTGCAACATTCACATCTCATAGATTAATCCTCTCCGGATCGCACAAATCAGTGCAGTCAGTCGTCTCCAACCAGGCTGCCAGAGCATGCTGGGGGTTGTAGTTGACAACCCCTGGGAGAGCCAAGGGGTAGAGACTGAAGATCTAGATCCTGACACTTTGACACACTGCCATAAATGTGTCACTTGTGGTGGTAGGACTGTAGTGACCCTGTACAACGGGGCACCTCCTATGAAGTGTGGATGTTGCATATGGTCTTGTCAGGGTTTTCTGTGTTGTGTGATCGAGGGGTGTTGCATAACCGGCGGCACTGAATGTGGTAAATGTTTGAGCGATGTATCTTGTGTATGTCAGGTGACCGAGACTACTTATTGGAATGCAAGAAAATGCTAGAGGGTTCTGGGTAGTTCTGGGTAGTTCTGAGTTCGGAGAGAGTGAGGAGAGGTGTTCAAGGCAGCTGTTTGTGGGTACCATCGACCCACAGAGAGAGAATGGAGGAAGCGGAGAGAATAAACCTCTGTGAGATGATCTAAAGCCTGAGAAGCCGCTTACTGTGGCGCGGTCAGTGAGTGCGGACCGGTAGAGAAGCAAAAATGCGTGAAGCGTGAACCCAGACCTGCAGATAGTAGTTTTTCCTGTTTTTCCGTGAATTCTCCCTGTCATACTCCTGGACTAGTTTACTCTTAAGTTTACGAGTTGTTAAAGTTCAGTTGCCCGTCCGTTTTCAGAGGTGGTGTCTTAAAAAGGTATCCGTGTGAGTGTGAATGAACTCGCCAACTTGGGATTCCCCCATGCACTTTTCTGACCTATTAGAGACCAGGGATCCCCACCGCAGATGAAACAGTGGCATCACAAGTGACAAACGGAGACAAGCTAACTAAGAACTGTGTCCTTCCTTTTTATCAACCTACTTGCAACACTTGTACGTGGCGCGGTTGCCCTCCGAGTGGGAGATGATAGACGTGAGTAAGCCCAGACTCTACCCTGCTGTCTCCTAGGCCGTGGTCCGTTCCTTGATTGTTTTCCTCCCCATTAATCCTAGGTGCTGCACAGTCAAGAGCATCCGAGTACAACACTGGTGCTCCAATTAATGCATCTGAACACACAGCTTGACATCCTTTAGCACAGATGGGCTATAGCACACGACCAGTTCCAACGCCATTGTATCAAAAGAGCGCAAAAACTGTATCACTGAGCAGCGCAAAAACATCTCCTGGTCAGATGGATCCAGATTTCTGTTGCACCGTGCTGATGGGAGTCAGAATTTGGCACAAGCAGCATGAATCGATGACCCCTTCCTGAGCGGCTGGTGGAGGTGCAGTAATGGTGCAGGGAAGGTTTTCTCAGCACACACCAGGTCCTTCGATACTTGCAGATGGATGGACGCTACAACAAACTGCGGCGGTTGTGAAGGCCAAAGGAGGTCAAACACAATACTAGATGGGGGGCTCTAATAAGGTGGCCATTCAGGGCTTATCTCTGGGGTATCTCTAGGGGAAATTAAAGGACCGGAGAGGAAAAAAGAAACTAAAGCTAGATAACTACTTACCCTATAAACATGCATGTCCAGACTGACTGCCATGTAGACCAATGGCCCCACTCATGTCCACATGGCGCAATCAGATGGACATGTTTATATCCAACATGCTGATAATGGCTCTCAGACTAGTGACAGATATTGGTGATGGTTCCGCTGCCCCCCCCCCCCCCCCCATATTAGAAATGACAAACAGTTTATGGTATATATTACGTAAATGATGCATTCCACTTATGTATCACAGAGCTTCAGATGCTCTTAGTGCCTCGGTATTGTGTCAAGGAAACAGAAAAAGTGAATTTAAATGGAAAACTGAATACGTAACTGATGACAATCATCTACCAGCACGGCCCTTCATAAGAAAAAATGAACCTCTGTACTTATGCCGGCAGCTCTGGGTGTGAAGACCCCCACAGTTACTGGAATGGAAGGGTTACAATACTCTTCTGAGCAGCTTCACCCCCTTGGGTGACTGATCACTATGGACAACTTACCTGCTTCTTGAGCTGCATCGTTGAGGACGCCTGACTCTGGATGGACTGGCTGTCTCCATTTTTGACCCCTTTTCGCTTCGTTATGCTGCCCTCGCCCATGGTGCCCACTGATGCTGGTTCCTATATCACACGACAGAGCCATAAATGATCATGAGAAAACAGATAATGGATTGCTACAGTCGTCTCCACGTGCCCCAAGAAAAACAATAAAACAATAAAAACATAATACATTGGCTTTTAAATGCTCTAATTAGGTTGTCATTCTGGTGAGATCACTTTCTAATGGGCAATCAGAGGCTCGTTAGGTTTTAACTCTTTTTATTGTATTGTCCTAGATGCGTGATCGGCATCAGTGTCACCATAAAGATTAGAGTAATCAATGTCCTGTGAATCACCGTGCGGAGAAACATCAGCTTTTCCTTAACGCTACCTCTTTGCCCAATGGACCATCAAGCAGCGCTCATCTCACCAATGGTCTTACATCAATGGTCTTACATGGAGATTGTCCAACATGCTGGCGATTTCTCGTACGTCATTTGTGGCCATCTTGTAAAATTTACTTAGTTCAGGTTGTTATTTAACCCCTTAAGGACCAAGCTGTTTTGTACCTTAAGGACCAGACACTTTTTAGGGATTTTACCCATGTGAGGGTTTTACTGCTCTGTTTTTTTTCCTTTAGCTACCAAAATTATTTTTGCTGCGTTTTTTTTCCCGTGACATACAGGACTATTTTTTTATATTTTTTTATTGGGGGTAAAAAGCTTTAAAAAAAATCGTTTTTTTAACATTTATAATTTTTTTAAAAATAATTTTTATATTTACACTAAAATGAAGTATGGGAATGGGTTCCTCTATTTGTTTTGGACGTTTTGATATATAGTATGTATGGTTTTGGTTTATAGGACGCATACGGCAACAGTTTTTGTTGGCGTCTGCTTTGTGTTATTCTCTTTCTTATATGTGTATTGTTGTTTTATTCTGTTATTTTGTTTTACTTATTTATGTAATCGTGTTTTTTACTATCTGTGCCCCCCATGACGTCATACAAGACCTCTGGGGGACATTCACATATTTTTTTTCCTTTATTTGACACTTTCCCACTGTAGCTAGGGCGTCCATAGGAGCCCTAGTTACAGGGGAAAGCAACCCCTGTGGTGACATTAATCATCTGCAGAGCTGCCAGGGTCTAGTCTGACCCTCCAGCTCTGCAGTAGCAGGGAATCCCAGGAGGTCACATGACCCCCTAAGGCTCCCGTAGTGAAAGTACATGTTACTTTCACTTTCCCGACAGAGTGCTCATTGAGCACTGTATATCGGGGAAGCAGAAGGCAGGAAGGGTTAAAAACCCCTCCTGCCTTCTGCTCTGGGTTATCAGCTGTCACTAACAGCTGATAACCCATTCCTGCCTCTGACTGATTGCAGAGCAGGAGACTTAGAGCACCGCCGTAATTTTACTATCGGCAGTGCTCTAAGCCCAGGGTCAGCCGCCGTAAATGTACGGTGGCTGGTCCTAAACGGGTTAATAACAATTTGCCATATGAACATGTTGGACCCCCATGGACGGTCAATCAGAAATCAGACGCAATAGGGAAAAGTGCCCGTATGCACACATACCCCCTCCAGGACATAAGGATTCTGCAGCACCTCGTCATCAGGAAACAGAAAGTGATGAGTAACGTGAGATGTTCAGACGTCGTCATCAGATAATATAGATGCTCTTTTTACTAATTAATGGGGTCATCAAGGCCCCTCAAAAATAAGGAAGCCTTCTCAGGACGGTGGAAAAGCCTAAAAGAAGTCATACTTCACCCTATTCTCTGCCGCACCATTTAGTTGATTCCCAGTCCCCCGCTGCTCCCATTTTTTGCTCCCGTCTCGCTGGTTTCTGATCCCCGGCTGTTCTCTGTTTCCCACTATAGCGATGACAACATCGACACAATGTCCACAATAATCACAGTTGTCAGCAGCACTCATCAAACATCCAGAAAACTTTGGAAGAGCGATCTTCAATGCACGCCCCACAATGGGTGGGATCCAAACCCCAAACTTAAGAATTGTGCAAGGAGATGAAGGGCAGCAGAAAATATTGGTGCAAATAAGAAATACATCCACTAAGGTTGTATTTTTATTTCTTCAAAGACATACAGAACGACGTTTCGACTACTCTCTGTAGTCTTTGTCAAGCTTGACACAATGTGTGACTACTGCAGCCAATGACTGTCTCACTCCGGCCTGTGATTAGCTGCAGTTGTCATGTGTCCGGTTTTTTCGGAGAGCAGCGGTCTACCCTGTAAAGGGCAAACAGAGCAGCCGAGGTGAATTTGACTAATAGGCTGAACACTGCTAAACTCCCTTCCACCTCCCTTCTCCAGCAGTTCCCATAGGAGTCTATGAGAGCTGCCGCCGTATTCCGGCCAGAAGATAGTTCTTGAACTATCTTTCCTGGCCAGCGTAAAAACGCCTGACTGGAATGAGTACCGTATGCGCTATCTTGGCCAGCTTAGCGCTTTTACGCCGCGGGAATACGCCAATCTGAAGTGATGCATTGTAAACCAATGCATCAGATGGGCAGCGTATATCGGCCGGCCGTGAAAGCGCGTCTGATATACGCTCGTGTGAAAGAGCCCTTAAGATGGTTTTACATGGGACGACGATCTACAGTTGTCCCAAAAACTTTCACTACTATGTTATCACATTGGACTGATAATCGCTCACTGGATGGAGGTAGAGTACGCCTGCGGTCTCTTCTGGCGGCTCGCCTCTATTCAGGGTAAACAGGCAGTTATTCATAGATGAACGACTGCCTGTTTACAAATGCTGATTATGGTTTGTGCATAAAACAAACGACAATTGATACGTGAACAAACTATTGTTCGTTGGTCAACCGTTGGCCGCGTTTATGCGTTGGCTTACGGCGCCCACTGGTGATGACATCACCCTTTTCAACAATAAGCACTTACAATAATGTGATCACCTAAGATTGGTGGGATTTCTGTTGATTGTAGACATAGGATAGTTGCTGGTAAACTTGCAGTCGGGGTCCTTTTTCACAGAGCAATTAATCAGAATGAGCGAATAATACCACTGGATGGTTCTCATTTGCGTAACAGAATAAGCCGGTGGCGTCATCATCAGCTCGTTTGCGTAACGTGTTTAGACTGCATAGTTCTTCTTGAGAATCGTGACGTTCTCGCTCAATCATCGTTCCTTGTTTCACATTCCTATGTGAACCATAGGTGTTTAATCTGCTGACAAGTGAACGAGCCGACTGAAACTGAAGGACGAACGAGGACCGCACGATTCTCATTAGTCATTGGCTGCGTTTAAACTAAACAATTATCATTCAGTTTCACTCGCTTGAACGATATTCCGAACCATAATTGTTCAGTCTTCTGCTTTCAAATCACATCAAATGATCCTTTATCAGGGAAGTCTGGAAACAGTCAAATGATGAATGATGATTTTTATGCAGGCAGAACATGAATGACAAATGATTGTTTTACCTTTCATCATTTGCTCTATTTACACTGAACGATTATCCTTCATTTTCACGATTCAATGATTACTTGAAAACTAATAATTGCGTGTAAAAGGGCCCTAATGCAGTAGGGTCGGGGTTGATGCTCAGCTGCCGATCACCACCGTCATGGCTTATCTCATGAGGAAGTAATGGGTAGAACATAAAATCCATCTTGTCACGTTTCCCCTGATCGCCATAGACATTAGGGTTTCAAGTGACTCTGGCTAATAGATAGGCTGCTAAAAGGGGACCCCCCTCTGATGTCCGTAATGGGCAGCTCGCCCAAACCATCTGTCTAAGCCGCCTAATTATACACACGGAGTTGGCGATAGACTAGAAGAACCTTCTCCATAATGGAGTCTCCATTCTAATAACTTGCAGGTCAAATAATGATCCAACCGGAGGGGTATAATAATGGTGACCGCCGGCACGTGGAGACAATTCCCGCAATCCAACATTATTGAATCCCTTGTAGCGAAGATCATTATATGTAAATCCGGAGCAGATTACTGAACAGGTTCACACATCCCAGATTTCCCAACGTTTCTAATGCGCCAAAATAAAGTTTAATACTGTAGATACAATTTCTACATTTGCTGTAGACACAATCCCAGTTGGCCTCCATGAGCGGGATAACAAGATGGCGTCATGGTGGATGGAGCGAGGTCAGTATACAAATTATTATATGCCGTAAATACAATGTATAACCCCAATAGAAGTCAAAGTAGAAAGACTGAACCGCCAAAAGTCAATGTCCATGATGACTGATTCCAAGAAGGAATGACCTTACCTGTGAAGAGCTCAGGATACCAGCGGTGGAGTGGATGCCGAGTGTCGTCTGGAGTCTTATAAGATGCAGGTAAAGTTCACAAACACTTTTTCCAATCCGGAGAAAGAGCTGAGGAACGGCGGCCAGAGGTCATTGTCAGTAATTATTAAACATGCCCTAATTATTGCAGAGCGTTGTAAAAGGGGAGTGCGGAGCCGAACGCTGCTGCTTGCACAACACTTGGCTTAACATCTAGCAACACATTACATCTGCTTACAATGTGCATCACTGTACTGCGCCGGGCAATCAGAGAGTCCCGTATACAATGGCCGGCCGCATACAAAGTCTTGTTGTTCTGTGAAGCCTACTCACGGCAGTACTTTGGAACTCATTAAGGGCGTGTAACAGCGACTGCCCATTTATGAATACTTGGAATAAAGCTGTGGGATTCAGGCTGGATTCACACGGTCGTATTTGCACACGCAATACGCAAATGTCAGTATTACATCCCTTACTCTGAATACATGGTCATATACTGCAGCAGTATATACTGAGTAGGCACTTAGTTGGAGCCCCCCTCCATCTAGTAGCGCTTGGACCTCCTTTGGCTTTGCAATTCATCATGGCGTAGATTCCACTAGCTAATGGTTAAATATATTTCTGCAGGAATATTGGCCCCTGCGGTCAGGAGGCTTTTTGTAATTCCCAAAAATTAGACGTCGGTACCTACATGTTGACAGGGAGGGTCAATTCATTCATGCTGCTTGGGCCAAATTCTGCTACAGAAATCTGTATCCATCTGACGAGGCGATGTCTTTCCGCTATTCAATGATCACAGTTTTGTGCTAGTTTGCCCCCTAGAGTCTTGCCTTTCTGTTGCTCCTAGACAATGATGCTGGAACTGGTCATCTGCTGTTATAGTCCATCTGGAATGACGAGTTGTGTGTTTGGACATGTTAGTTGGAGCACCAGCGATGTTTTTGGCTGCTCCTGACTTTGCAGCCTGTTTCTCAGAATGATTCCCGACATCCTCCTCTGACCCCTTTTGGTGGTCAATTGTTTCAATTCCCTTGGGCTGGATGTAGTTCCTCCATCACGCCATTTCTGGTATACTCTCCACAGCGCTGCACAAGAAATCCTCAAGTGCTTGGCAGTGGAATGACTGAATGATCCAGCAGGAACCTTCTGACTGCTAGCCCAGTCAGGGAGAGACTGAGAATCAACCGCAGTTCAGCTCAGTCTCCAGCCAGGCCAAATAGCCCAAGCAATTATCCCCAGGTGCGACCAAGCACATCACACCAAATAGCACACACACTGAGCCAGAAGATGCATTCCAAAACCAGCATCGGACTATCAGCAAGGCGGCAATCCCAAAACCACCAAAACAGTTTCTCCCCTTTCAGGAGGGGCTCCAGGACCCTTAGGACCAGGTCAATTCGGATTTAGTCTGTGAAAATGTTTCACAAGTCAATCCGCATGGACATCTGCCGCCGGTACCCATGTCCGCTCCTCAGGACCATAGCCACGCCAATAGACTAAATACTGTAGTGCTCTACTAACCAGACGAGAGTCCACTATACGACTTAACCCAAAATGAATATCCCCATCAACCATAACCGGGGCTATCGGAGGTGAACCATTACCTGAGTCAACAAACTTCTTTAACAGAGACTTATGAAACACATTATTTATTCTCATTGAACTAGGAATCTCCAAACAAAAAAAACCCACCAACGATCCAACAGGAACCTTCTGACTGCTAGCCCAGTCAGGGAGAGCCTGAGAATCAACCGCAGTTCAGCTCAGTCTCCAGCCAGGTTAAATAGCCAGGCTAATAACCCACAGGTGCTACTGAGCACGTCACACCAAATAGCACACCCACTGAGCCAGAAGATGTAGAAACACCTCCAAAACTAGCATAGGACTATCAGCAAGGCGTCAATCCCAGAACCGCGGCAACAAAATCCTGTCCCTGACTAGTCTAGCACCGATGACCGGGCCTCATTGGAAGTCGCTCAGATTTGCTGGATGTTCTCATCTAATGTGGATTCACACTGAAACGGATCCAAGTAAAACTTGTCATGTGATTTTATGCTGCACGCCGGGGTCACGGGGGGGATTTCCACGCAGGTAAGCTGTAGAACAGGGGTCCCCAACTCCAGTTCCCAGGGACCACCAACAGGTCATGTTTTCAAGATATCCTCTTCTAGTAAGTCTGAGGCACCGACAATAATTACATCACCTGTGCAACACTGAGGAAATCCTGAAAACATGACCTGTTGGTGGTCCCTGAGGACTGGAGTTGGGGAACATTGCTGTAGAAAATGTAAGGGCTTTGCGAAAAGGATACAAGAGGTGATGTGGACAAAAAAAAAATACATCCAAGAATATCCATTCGCTTATAAAAACAGGCTCAAGTGCCCGTGTGTCTGGGTAACAGATGCCATGACCCATGATATATTGTATCACGCACACTTCCCCGATCCGCTTCATTCCTCCCAGATGGTAACACCTTGTTTTGGGCGACAACGTTAAAGTTAATAACTTATTAGCAAATGCCAAACTTCTGAAGGTAATGATGGGTGAGCTGGCAGTGCCGCTCGTCAGGTCACCCTGGTGACTGCAACACGTAATGGAACAGTAATCACATATACAATGTGTAATAATGAGCAGTCTACGTTAATAGATCCCATAACACAAGGTCTACCGTATCTTCATGACAATCCTGCTGTCTCATTCTGCGATCATGCTCGGCTTGGTTTTTACCTTGGAACATTACCTAAGTAATACAGGGTGGTGCAGAAGTGGTCCTATCAGTCTTAATGCAATGCAACCACAAAACCAGTCAATGATATAAATTGTAACAAAGAGAAATTAAACATTCAGAAAGTTCATCTGGTGTCTGTTTTTGACATAACGATCAACCATCGCACCCTCATGATCGATCAAGCCTGGAGACGATAACATGGTTGCAGGCAGGGGTGTAGCTAAAGGCTCATGAGACCTCTCTTAATCCTTTAATGCAGAAGCGTAACTTGAAGCTCCTGGGCCCCAATGCAAAACCTGTAACAGGGCCCCCAACTATAATGCTTTATTCATTTTACTGGGGTCCCTTTATGGAGAAGAGAGGCCTTATGGGCCCCCTAAGGCTCCTGGACCCGGATGCAACCGCGACCCTTATAGTTATGCCATGGTTGCAGGCATCCATACACACCTGAACTGGACTATAATTGAATTCCTCAGTTGTACCAAACTTCAGTTTGTTGACTGTTGATATGGGAATGTTCAGTGGCCCAGAGTTAGGGCCCCACAGCACTTGTTTGGCTACCTCATGTAAATTGTCTGTGTGTGTACATCCGTGTCATTGATTGTGATGGAGTTGTGTTTATTGGACAGCCCAGGTTGCTAAAAGGTCATTGTCTGGGGTCGGTGTCAACAAACTTCTATGTGTCTGTGTCCCTGTTACCCTAATCTGCTCTGTGTCTTGTCAGTTGACCCTGTCTGAGTAAGGATTGGTTAGGGGATGGAGTTAGGTTAAGCTAAAAGTGAAGTGTGAATGTAGTCGGAGTGGAAGAACGCAGGAGAGCAGACTTAGGTTTAGACCAGCCGGTCTGAGCCAAGCACAAGTCGAGCTCAGCCTAATTTAAGGTTGCAACCCCTCTAGGGAGAGAGTGGGATGCAAGTAATGAAGACATCCAACGGAGAGTCTTTTTCCTCCCTGTATAAGTGGCAATACAAGTCAAGGCGGACCCTGTCGAATCTGGAAGGAAGGCCTAAGAACTGTGAGTGTATGTTGTCCCGGCTAGGTCAGAAGTCAGTGTGTCTAAGAGAAAGACAGACCATTTGCTCCTTTCAGCTCTTCACAAATACCTACTTGGAACAACCCCCAGATAATGGAGACTGGCGGGCTCATCTTCCCCATGAAAGAAAGGGAGTTAAGGAATCAGCGTGTGTTACTTTTGTTGTTAAGGAAATGGCAACGTGTGAACTGTTTGCTAATCCTATAAGCGCTGAGTAAACCATGTGCCTCTAGTTTCTTCCAAGCTTTTGTATCTGGACTCATTATTTCATCGTTGCATCGTATGCTGTGGCACTGGCGGCACATAGAACCTTTGCTACTGTGGTTAACGACCAACTTTGTATGAGCCGTTTGCTGCATGGGTCTCTGTTCTAGGCAGCATGGTACCACCGTGACCAGGCCTGAGCCAACACAAAGCACTCAGGTTACTGCTGCCGATTTGAGCTCATTGCAGATGTGCGTACAATTTATCTTTAAGATAGCCCCAAAGGAAAAAGTCAGGTGGGGTAAGATCCTGTGAGCGAGCCGGCCAGTCCAACTGCTTCATATCTGCCTGTCCAACACTCTGGAAATGTCTTGTCTAACCAGTCATGAACACCGAGGGCATAATAAGTTGGGACCCATTGTTAAAAATTTCCCAGTCCTAGATAAACAGAAAAAAAAGAGCTGGCCTATCAATTTTGGTAGGCTGTACCCTATAGTAGTCCCATCTTTTAGCCCCTCCTTTTCCTGCTGATTGGTTCAGGGAGTGCAGTAGTTAATTTAGTTGTTAAGCATTTGTTCCATAGTAGAATAACTCCATATTAAGGCGCTGTACACTAAACCATATGACAGTACACAGGGTGCCTATAGCTCCATAGTGCACAACAGGGTTTTTTGTGTGCTTCTGTACAACCTGCTGTACATAGCTCTGCAGCAGCATGGTTTAGGTATGGGTGTGGGTACAGAAACAGATAGGGGGGGACCCCAGCTCACCTTTTGCATCAGGGCCCTGAGCCTTTACGTACGCCCCTGGCTCTGCTAATGGGCCTCCCAGTTCGGGGTGGGGCTTTCTAGTGGTGTATTGGGACACAAGGAAGTGAAGATCACAAATTCTACTAGGAAGGGGTTGTCCTTCCTCAGTTAATATTATATATTGGCTTTGCCACATTCATCATACCTTAATTAGTTCCTTCTTTTCCTGTGTGATTTGCAGCCAAGCTCTGGGTTATCCAGGGATTTATGAGCAAATATGCTTTCAGTTTTTGGCAATTTGCAAAAGAACATATGCCTCATCCACCATGTAGGGTATATACCAAAGGAAGAAGGTGGCATTTGCAGAGCCAAAATGAGAGATAAGAACATACAGTACAATAAATTCATCAAGTCCACAATGAACTTTGAGATGTTACAAAAGGGAACTCATTGGAGCACACGGGCACAGCTGTGTAATAATTTTTCATTGCACATGGCACTAAACACACAAGAATTTGCCAACATTTCTATAGCTTGAATTGCTTCTCCTTGTGTAGAGCGCCAAGTAGGCGGGACGAGCCTTATAGGCCAAGCAATACTCCCTTGGAAATTTGGTATGCAAATTGGAAATGGTCTCCGCAGTGCCACCTATTGGATGGTAGCTTCCTTGTAAGTCAATATCGAATCTTCTAAGAGACATGAGAAATTGTACTTTTCTCAACCCATTACATTGCCCTCTCACCCAGCCAACCAAAACCCTATGAGGGGCAAGAACCCCAAAACAGCTGTCTGCACATGATTATCATTTCCTTATGGAGAAGACTCTGGTTTGGCTTATGTCCTCAGTCTTGTTACAAAGTCTGTTAGAAGTTCAAACATTAATGTAACTTGTACGGAAGCAACCTTCCAATAGGTGGCACTACAGAGGCATTTTACTATCGCAATGTTTATAGCTACGCTCTTTCTAAAAAAAAAAAAAATCCCGCCTTAAATGGAGTTGTGTTTTGCTGCTAAATTCGACTTGCAGTATATGCAGATATACAAATGATGAGAGTTGTGGTGATTAGATGAACGGTCTTGTCATCGGAGGCCCTAACAGTAGTCCCACCCTTGGCCTATAAAAGCCCCTCGGAGGCTCCTTGTGTGTAGTGATCTCTTCTTCTGCTTGTGTGGAGCATGTTGACCACTAGACACCTCTACAACGCAGAGAAGAGGTTTCACCCCATTACCAGAGTCTGAGAGGGGCGCATTATTGGGATGTGAGAAGCTGGATGGTCGTATCGATGAATTGTCCCCCACCGGGCCGTTCTGACCAGACTGTTAGGAGGTGTTGGGACCAGTGGATGTGTGAGGGCACACAAGGTGACCAGGCTCAGGACGTCCGGCGGACCACCAGTAGAGAGGAGTGTCTGACCACACTGTTAGGAGCTGTTGGGACCAGTGGATGTGTGAGGGCACACAAGGTGACCGGGCTCGGGACGCCCTCGACATACCACCAGTAGAGAGGAGTGTCTGATCGTCCAGCAAGAATAAGCAACTCCAACCATTTTGTTGTCTGTAACCCAGAGACAGGTGGCGCCAGCGTTACACCCCTGTGTCTCTTGAAACTATTTTCAGGCACTTGGCTGAAGAACACTTGGTCTCAGGGCCCCCATTATATGTACGACCTTTGACACTCACACACCGTCGCCTCTGTTTGCAGTGGTGTCATGCACTACGTAACCTCAGGGTGAGCGCCTCAATCCTGCCTTTGCTGTGGAGCGGCACACTGCCCCTTGCTGGTGTGATGGTCTTGGGGCCATCGTATACAACCGTCGGTCACCCCTAGTAGTCATACGAGGGACAATGACAGCTCAGCCATATGTTCAGGACATCCTGAAGCCACATGTGTTCCTTTCATGGCGGCTTCCAAAAGACAGCAGGATAATGCTCGGCCGCACACAAAAGGGGGTCATAGGAATGTCCCCACAACATTGTCACACTTCCGTGGCCGCCCGGTCATCAGATTTACCGCCCATAGAACATATATGAGACCATCTGAGGCACCAACTTTGACAGCCTATGAGTCTGAATGATCTAGAGGCTCAGTTATTTCCAATGTGAAGGGATATACTGCAGGATACCATACAGAACCTGTATTCCTCCATGCCACTGTATAACATCTTATATCCAAGCTAGAGGCAGCCTAAAAGGGTGTTAGAGCCTCCATGCCCGCCCATATCACATCTTGTATCCAAGCTAGAGGCGGTACAACAGTATACCAGAGCCTTCATGTCCCCCCGTATCGCATCTTGTATCCAAGCTAGAGGTGGTACAACAGGATACTAGAGCCTCCATGCCCGCTTGTATCACATCTTGTATCCGAACTAGAGGCATCTAACAGGGTACTAGAGCCTTCATGCTTGTCTGTATCACATTTTATATCCAAGCTAGAAGTTGTACAACAGGGTACAAGAGCCTCCATGACCGCCCATATCACATCTTGTATGCAAGCTAGAGGCTGTACAACAGGGTACAAGAGCCTCCATGCCCCCCGTATCACATCTTGTATCCAAGCTAGAGGTGGTGCAACAGGGTGCTAGAGTCTCCATGCCCCCATATCCCATTGTGTCCAAGCTAGAGGCAGTACAACAGGGTACTAGAGCCTCCATGCCCACTCGTATGACATCTTGTATCAAAGCTAAAGGCGGTACAACAGGGTACTAGAGCCTCCCTTCAAGAGGTGAGTTTTCCACGATAAATAGTCCTTTTCCTCTCATATTGTGATCACATTAACGTTACAATCACACTGAGATCTTTTTATTCGATTCCAACAACTTCTCGCAGGGAAGGGATTGTTTTTGACAATGAGTGTATATACAGCTCCATTAAATTACGCAGACATGATATGAAGGACGCGTTCTATCATTCTTGCACTTACCATGTACACTTTGACAACTGAAATTACTGGGTTACGTATAAACCAGCTGAACACAAGTCATTTCTGCTACCACTGCTAAATGCATCACTTCAGATAATGAACAACCTTAGAGCATCTCCGCTCACTGAGTGCAGCCATTATATCCAGAATGAATTTTCGTACTAGTAATTACAGTAAAAATAAGCTTTAAAAATAATTCATTATATTAAAAGGGGAGCTGGGCTTCTGACAACATACAGATAGATCAATCAGTAATATATACCTTGAAAGATACAACTTCAGCTTCCCTAGTAACCCCACATAAGAACACATTGCATTATGTACTGAGTCAGTGATAGGAAGTTGTATCTGATGCCTCTCTTTGCTATACATACTTGCAAAAAAATGAACCCTGTCTTCAATAGACAGGAGTAAAACTAAAAAAAATAAGTGCAGTGTGTACATAAAAATTAAACTTCTACAGAAAAACTAATGCATAGAAAATGATATAACTGCTATAATACTGCCCCCTATGTACAAGAATACAACTACTATAAAACTGCCCCCTATGTACAAGAATATAACTACTATAATACTGCCCCTATGTACAAGAATATAACTACTATAATACTGCCCCTATGTACAAGAATATAACTACTATAATACTGCTCCTATGTACAAGAATATAACTACTATAATACTGCCCCCCTATGTACAAGAATATAACTACTATAAAACTGCCCCCTATGTACAAGAATATAACTACTATAATACTGCCCCCTATGTACAATATAACTACTATAATACTGCCCCCTATGTACAAGAATGTAACTACTATAATACTACCCCCATGTACAAGAATGTAACTACTGTAATACTGCCCCCTACGTACAAGAATATAACTACTATAATACTGCCCCCTACGTACAAGAATATAACTACTATAATACTGCCCCCTACGTACCAGAATATAACTACTATAATACTGCCCCCTACGTACAAGAATATAACTACTATAATACTGCCCCTTATGTACAAGAATACAACTACTATAATACTGCCCCCTATGTACAAGAATACAACTACTATAATACTGTCCCCTATGTACAAGAATACAACTACTATAATACTGCCCCCTACGTACAAGAATATAACTACTATAATACTGTCCCCTAAGTACAAGAATATAACTACTATAATACTGCCCCCTATGTACAAGAATACAACTACTATAATACTGCCCCCTACGTACAAGAATATAACTACTATAATACTGCCCCCTACCTACAAGAATATAACTACTATAATACTGCCCCCTACGTACAAGAATATAACTACTATAATACTGCCCCCTATGTACAATATAACTACTATAATACTGCCCCCTATGTACAATATAACTACTATAATACTGCCCCCTATGTACAAGAATGTACCTACTATAATACTACCCCCATGTACAAGAATGTAACTACTGTAATACTGCCCCCTATGTACAAGAATATAACTACTATAATACTGCCCCCTACGTACAAGAATATAACTACTATAATACTGCCCCCTACATACAAGAATATAACTACTATAATACTGCCCCCTATGTACAAGAATATAACTACTATAATACTGCCCCCTACGTAGAAGAATATAACTACTATAATACTGCCCCCTATGTACAAGAATATAACTACTATAATACTGTCCCCTATGTACAAGAATATAACTACTATAATACTACCCCCTACGTACAAGAATATAACTACTATAATACTACCCCCTACGTACAAGAATATAACTACTATAATACTGCCCCCTACGTACAAGAATACAACTACTATAATACTGCCCCCTATGTACAAGAATATAACTACTATAATACTGCCCCTATGTACAAGAATATAACTACTATAATACTACCCGCTATGTACAAGAATATAAGTACTATAATACTGCCCCCTATGTACAATATAACTACTATAATACTGCCCCCTATGTACAAGAATGTAACTACTATAATACTACCCCCATGTACAAGAATGTAACTACTGTAATACTGCCCCCTATGTACAAGAATATAACTACTATAATACTGCCCCCTACGTACAAGAATATAACTACTATAATACTGCCCCCTATGTACAAGAATATAACTACTATAATACTGCCCCCTATGTACAAGAATATAACTACTATAATACTGCCCCCTACGTACAAGAATATAACTACTATAAAACTGCCCCCTATGTACAAGAATACAACTACTATAATACTGTCCCCTATGTACAAGAATACAACTGCTATAATACTGCCCCCTATGTACAAGAATATAACTACTATAATACTGTCCCCTAAGTACAAGAATATAACTACTATAATACTGCCCCCTACGTTCAAGAATATAACTACTATAATACTGCCCCCTACCTACAAGAATATAACTACTATAATACTGCCCCCTATGTACAAGAATATAACTACTATAATACTGCCCCCTACGTACAAGAATATAACTACTATAATACTGCCCCCTATGTACAAGAATATAACTACTATAATACTGCCCCTATGTACAAGAATATAACTACTATAATACTGCCCCCTATGTACAAGAATATAACTACTATAATACTGCCCCCTATGTACAAGAATATAACTACTATAATACTGCCCCCTTTGTACAAGAATATAACTACTATAATACTGCCCTCTATGTACAAGAATATAGCTACTATAATACTGCCCTCTATGTACAAGAATACAACTACTATAATACTGCCCCCTATGTACAAGAATATAACTACTATAATACTGCCCCTATGTACAAGAATATAACTACCGGTACTATAATACTGCCCCCTATGTACAAGAATATAACTACTATAATACTGCCCCTTATGTACAAGAATATAACTACTATAATACTACCCCCTATGTACAAGAATATAACTGCTATAATACTGCCCCCTACGTTCAAGAATATAACTACTATAATACTGCCCCCTACCTACAAGAATATAACTACTATAATACTGCCCCCTATGTACAAGAATATAACTACTATAATACTGCCCCCTACGTACAAGAATATAACTACTATAATACTGCACCCTATGTACAAGAATATAACTACTATAATACTGCCCCTATGTACAAGAATATAACTACTATAATACTGCCCCCTATGTACAAGAATATAACTACTATAATACTGCCCCCTTTGTACAAGAATATAACTACTATAATACTGCCCTCTATGTACAAGAATATAGCTACTATAATACTGCCCTCTATGTACAAGAATACAACTACTATAATACTGCCCCCTATGTACAAGAATATAACTACTATAATACTGCCCCTATGTACAAGAATATAACTACCGGTACTATAATACTGCCCCCTATGTACAAGAATATAACTACTATAATACTGCCCCCTATGTACAAGAATATAACTACTATAATACTGCCCCCTATGTACAAGAATATAACTACTATAATACTGCCCCCTTTGTACAAGAATATAACTACTATAATACTGCCCTCTATGTACAAGAATATAACTACTATAATACTGCCCTCTATGTACAAGAATACAACTACTATAATACTGCCCCCTATGTACAAGAATATAACTACTATAATACTGCCCCTATGTACAAGAATATAACTACCGGTACTATAATACTGCCCCCTATGTACAAGAATATAACTACTATAATACTGCCCCTTATGTACAAGAATATAACTACTATAATACTACCCCCTATGTACAAGAATATAACTGCTATAATACTGCCCCTATGTACAGGAAATAACTACTATAATACTGCTTCCTATGTACAAGAATATAACTACTATAATACTGCCCCCTATGTACAAGAATTTAACTACTATAATACTGCCTCCTATGTACAAGAATATAACTACTATAATACTGCTCCCTATGTACAAGAATATAACTACTATAATACTGCTTCCTATGTACAAGAATATAACTACTATAATACTGCCCCCTATGTACAAGAATATAACTACTATAATACTGCTCCCTATGTACAAGAATATAACTACTATAATACTGCTTCCTATGTACAAGAATATAACTACTATAATACTGCTCCCTATGTACAAGAATTTAACTACTATAATACTGCCTCCTATGTACAAGAATATAACTACTATAATACTGCTCCCTATGTACAAGAATATAACTACTATAATACTGCTTCCTATGTACAAGAATATAACTACTATAATACTGCCCTCTATGTACAAGAATACAACTACTATAATACTGCCCCCTATGTACAAGAATATAACTACTATAATACTGCCCCTATGTACAAGAATATAACTACCGGTACTATAATACTGCCCCCTATGTACAAGAATATAACTACTATAATACTGCCCCTTATGTACAAGAATATAACTTCTATAATACTACCCCCTATGTACAAGAATATAACTGCTATAATACTGCCCCTATGTACAGGAAATAACTACTATAATACTGCTTCCTATGTACAAGAATATAACTACTATAATACTGCCCCCTATGTACAAGAATTTAACTACTATAATACTGCCTCCTATGTACAAGAATATAACTACTATAATACTGCTCCCTATGTACAAGAATATAACTTCTATAATACTGGCCCTATGTACAAGAATATAACTACTATAACACTGCTCCCTATGTACAAGAATATAACTACTATAATACTGCTTCCTATGTACAAGAATATAACTACTATAATACTGCCCCCTATGTACAAGAATATAACTACTATAATACTGGCCCTATGTACAAGAATATAACTACTATAACACTGCTCCCTATGTACAAGAATATAACTACTATAATACTGCTTCCTATGTACAAGAATATAACTACTATAATACTGCCCCCTATGTACAAGAATATAACTACTATAACACTGCTCCCTATGTACAAGAATATAACTACTATAACACTGCTCCCTATGTACAAGAATATAACTACTATAATACTGCTTCCTATGTACAAGAATATAACTACTATAATACTGCCCCCTATGTACAAGAATATAACTACTATAATACTGGCCCTATGTACAAGAATATAACTACTATAACACTGCTCCCTATGTACAAGAATATAACTACTATAATACTGCTTCCTATGTACAAGAATATAACTACTATAATACTGCCCCCTATGTACAAGAATATAACTACTATAACACTGCTCCCTATGTACAAGAATATAACTACTATAATACTGCTTCCTATGTACAAGAATATAACTACTATAATACTGCCCCTATGTACAAAACTAACTGCAAAAAGTCTAGTGAAGAAGTTAAGTTCAGGTAATGAGAAAGTGCTGTATATTATTGCAGTCGTGCAGCACTGGATACGTGAGTTTGCAGGGGGCTGTAGGTCCTTCAGGTTGTGCTAGCAGCAATTTTTATTCTTTTTAAGAAAAAAATCTAAGTCTTTCTGCGATGTTTCGTGATGAGTAGGTGGACTCCTCCTGGCACTCACTTCCCGTGACAATCTATAATCTGACCTAATGGCCTCTTCACACATTTCCATCCGTTGCTACACAATCAAACAATTAGTACCTGGAAAAAACTAGAATGGCGTTCAGCCCTCTGACCCGCTCGTCTTGCAGCTTTGCACTTTTCTGCAGAAAGAGCCTATGTATTACAGATCTATTACAATCATAAGGGGTACCAGTAATAATCTTACTGAAAGGAGGAGGAGAATCGGAGGAATTCCGATCTGCAGATGTTAACGGTGCGGGATCCCGGACAATGACCCTCTGTTACAGCCGGCTTCACATTTCACATCAGGTGTAATTATTTCCACCGATTCCTGAGTGCTGGGAAGCTCCATTGTGCATTATAGGAAATCAGGAGCTGGTCCTGCAGGTGAAAATTAATTACTGGATAATAAGGGTTGTGCCTAAGGCAAATCCAACGTGTTGTTTGGTAATGCAGCCCAAAGCGGGTGATAAACCATAGCGAAGGCTAAATACTGGCACAAGACCAACGGAAGACAAGTACCGTGAGGGAAAGGTGAAAAGAACTTTGAAGAGAAAGTTCAAGAGAGCGTAAAAAGATTAACATCGTTGATCAACAATTAAATTTTGTCATCTGTCGACCGGATAGATGATAAGAGTTTGATTAGTGGGGTCTCAAAGCTGAGACCTCCACCGATCCTGAGAACAAGGGTCCCGTGTTTCCTTCTTTTCGTTACTGCGGGCTCACTGCACACACCATCACTGACCTAGAGAGTGAATGGAGTGTTGGTCGAGCATGTGCAGTGCGGCTCCATTCATTTCAGTCGGGCTGAGGGAAATGGAGTACAAGCGCTTAACTATCTCTGGTAGTTCCACTGAAGATGAATGGAACACCTCCATTCAATCTGCTGGGGAAAGGGGGTGCAGTAATCCCGCAGTGAGGAGAAGAAGGACTTGGGATCCCCGTTCTCAGCAGTGAGACCCCCACAGATCAGATTTTTATCACCTATCCTGTGGATAGATGATAAAAGTCATTCTTAGACTTAGATAGATGATAAAAGTCATCCCCTTTAAGAGTTACGTGAAGAGGTTGTCCAGGAATGTCACAAACCAGTCGCTATCTGTGCAGCCTGTGGAAACCCTTGCGAGGATGGAAGAATGCATCTGTAGACTCAAGGGACTAGTGGACGGAGGAGGAAGACCCTAATGCTACACTTTTTGATCCACATAGGTAACATAATCGCATGACTGGATCACATATGGGTTCTGGTGTTGTACCCTCCTAAAGGGGTCGTCTGCCTATAGGTTAGGTCACCAATAGCAGATTGGTGGGTGTCTACTGCTAGGGAAACCCACCGATCAGCTGTTCCCGTGGACTGGCATCTAAGACCGGTCTCACACAGGTGGATTTGAATTGCGGAATCCGTGGTTGGCGTCTGCTCAGAGGATCCACAGCAAACGGCATGCATTGAAAGGTATGTAAAACTCGCTTTTTCCTTCACACTTGCGAAAACGAATTGTGGTTTCCGCGATCGGAGGTAAAATCACAGAATGCTCTATTTTGCTGTGGACTCCGCTTGGACAGCCTCCAATGAAGTCAATGGAGACCGTCTGACCCGCAGCCCATCCGCAATTGAAATTGCAGATAGGCAGCGGGTAGCCGCGTCATCGCCTAGTGACGATTCGGGAAAAACAAAGATTTTGGAAAAAGAATCTGTACTACGCATGACCAACAGCGAGCATCCGCGGTACAGAAAGAGCAGGTACGCTGGGTCCATGGCCGGGGTCAGAGACAGATTCCGCTGTGGGAACCCGCATACGGAATCCTGATTTTCGTGGGAGCCCAGCCTCAGTGTACGGAGCCAATTTGCTTCTGGAAGAAGACAGCTCCATGTATTGCATAGTGGCTAGGATTGGTATAGCAGTCTGAGTTGTATTCAATTCAATAGGACTTCACCTGCAGTACCGACCTGAGCCACTGAACAATGTATGGAGCTGTCTGCTTCCTGCACTGTTGGAAGAGTGCATTACCAGGGGTGCTTGGCAGCAGACCCCAACTAATCTGCTTTGATGACCTATCCTAAGGATGGGTTATCAATAGCTATAAGTAAGACAACCCCTTTAAGGCTAGAATGTCTTTCAGGCTGGGTTATATATAGCAGTTACAGTTTGTTTTCTTTGCCAAAACTGGGATTACATCCAATAAGTAAAACTGTGTAAAGCTTTTCTTTATAAGTCCTTTCCCTTTTGGATCTGATCCCGGTTTGTATTTAGAAATGCACAGGTGACATCCAGGCTGCCACTTCTGCATGTGATTCCGGGATAAATTTGGCTGTTCTACGCCATTTACTAGATCTTGAAGACATTTTCATTCCTGCAGTCACTTACCTGCGAACAATGGTGCGCAGAGCAGATACAAGTTCAGGATTGATTAGAAAGTATTGATTTCACCACTGTCACTTACATGTCATGGACGGCGAGATGTCACATCATCACGCTTATCGCTTTCTGGCAGAGGAGAGAAGGTCGTTGTGGTTTTATCAGCAGATATGATTTGAGTCATCTATCACAGCCTCTAGGGATGTATGACACAGCAAAGAAAAGAAAGACAGAGATTGACTTTTATCACCTATCCACAGCACAGGTGATAAAGGCCTGATTGGTGGGGGTCTCACTAATGAGACTCCCTGATCTAGAGAATGGTGGTCTGGTGTCACTCTCTCTTGCTCACTGCATTGGAGAGACAGAATAGAGCAATGGTCACAGCTCCATTCTCAATGGAATTGCGGGAGATAGTCGAATGCTTATACTCTGCTGATTGCATCAATCCTCATTGAAATGAATGCAGCGGCACTAGAGATAAGCAGGATACTCGCTAAGGCACATTCCCCGAGCGAGTAGTGCCTTAGCCGAGTATCTCCCCGCTCGTCTCTAAAGATTCGGGGGCCGGCGGGAGGAGGGGAGGAACGGAGGGGAGATCTCTCTCTCCCCCGCTCCCCGCTGCAACCCACCTGTCACCCGCGCCGGCCCCCGAATCTTTAGAGACGAGCGGGGAGATACTCGGCTAAGGCACTACTCACTCATCTCTAAGCGGCACCAACAACTGCAACTCCAATCTTCACATCAGTTTGGGGGCTTCAGTGAGGCCGCAATGAGGAGAAGGGGACACTGGAACCCCATTATCAGGATGAGCTCACTATACCCCCTGAAGTGAAGAGGAGATTGAATGGAGTTGTGGTCACGCATGCATGACATTGCTCCATTAATTCAATGGGGCTGCCAGAGATAGGTGAGTGCTTGTAGTGGAGTGGCGGCCATGCATGCTCAGGCACCGCTGCATTCAATCTGACATCACCGAGTGGCTGCAGTGAGGAGAGGGTGACATGGGACCCCCCGTTCTCGGGATCAGTGGAGGTCTCAGCAGTCAGAACCCCATTGATAAAACTTTTATCACTTTTCCTATCACTTTTCCTATGTATATGTGATAAAGTCAACTGTGGTACAACCCCTTTAAAGGGAATGTATCACCTATATTTTTACTAATTAAAACCAGATAGTGGAACATTTTCCAGTTTTCAAATCTGTTTACATTTTCTAATTGTAGGTTTTTTATTCTACTGTCTGTACATGACCATGGGGGCGGCCACCTAGCCTGGAGTATTTGCTTTACAGCCGCCATATAAGCCAGTGACACAATAAACATGAGAAGACCCTTTGACGTCTATTTGGGCGTGCTCTGTGACCTGCGCAGGGAGGAGGAGGAGGTGAGCTGTGACATCACCTATTACAAATAAAGGAGTTCTATCTATCTATTTCCTGTCTGTGATAATAATGACATTAGTGTTGAGAAGTTTTCTCTACACAGCAGGAAGTATCAGACCATTATTTGGCCTAGTGGTCAGTGTGAGAACTGCAGGATTTCAGGATTTTAAACATACAATGTAACAGAGGGAATAACAATGTAGAATTCTAAAAGAAGACGATCAGTACGTATATTCGCTACCACACCATACATGGACTCGGTTGAAGAGCTTACACTTAACAGGTCATTGTCCATTTTTATGTGGCTCTTGCACAAGACACATCAGTACAATGTGCAGTTTGTATAACTATAGCAGACAGAAGTTTCACTGGAGGGTTCTCATACACATTAGACTTTAGTTATCCGAGCCTGCTGATAACGGGAGGGGCTGGGTGACTCTCTAATGTGAATGGGGGCGGCTCATCTTTCCCCCGACAGATGATGTTAGGGAAAAGGATTGGAAAGTTGTATTTCAACATCTGATCTTTTGTTTCCCAGGAGATAGGCCCCCATCCGAGCTGTCTGACTGCAGCTTACCTCCCTAAACATACTGGTAATTATTAGAAAATTATACTACCAGTGTTTCTGGTGGTGCAATGCCCCACACAGCTGTGCTACACGCAAGTCACACACACAGCACTGCTATATGCACGTCACATACACAGCACTGCTACATACATTGTTCATCCCATATGACAGGGATTAGAAGCAGCAAAGCACTGGAGATGAAGGATCTGTGATGACATTACCGTCATGCTCTGCCCCTGATCCCATGACGGTAACGCTCATCCCGAGTGAATGACTTACAAGCTCTGTCCCTGATCACATGACGGTGACGACATCAAAGGTCCTTCATCCCCAGTACGAAAGTTACATGCTCCACCCCTTATCACATGGTGGTATCCTTGTGCAGATTACGGGTGTACTACAAAATCCCTGCAGCCCCAGTTGCTATTGAATACTAACAAATAGCTAGCTGTACAGCCGCCACGTGCGTACAGGACCAGTGATGATGTCACTATCATATTATAAGGGGCGGAGCATGTAACTCCCTCGCTGGGGATGAAGAACCTTTGATGATGTCACCATCATGTGATCAAGGGCGGAGCATGTAAGTCCCTCACAAACGGACGGACAGGTCGTGGGTTAGTATTTTGACTAGTAATTATTAGGAAATTATAGTACGTGTTTCTGGTGGTGCCACACAGCTGTGGTATATGGGCGTGTGACAGACACACATAGCTGTGCTACATGCCATGTGCCTGACAGACACAGCTCTGCTACATGACATGCCTGTCACAGACACAGCTTTGGTACATGACATGGGCCTGACAGACATGACATGCGCATGGTACAAACACAGCTCTGCTACATTATATGCGCGTGGCAAATACAACTGCGCCACAGTACATGCGCATGTTACAAACTCAGCTCTCCTACATCACATGGGCATCACAGACACAGCTTTGGTACATGACGTGCATAATACAAACACAGTTCTGCTACATTATATGCGCATGACAGATACAGCTGTGCCACAGTACATGCACATATTACAAACTCAGCTCTGTTACATGACATGGGCATCACAGACACAGCTTTGGTACATGACATGCGCATGGTACAAACACAGGTCTGCTACATTATTCACGCGTGACAGATACAGCTGTGCCACAGTACATGCGCATGTTACAAACTCAGCTCTGCTACATGACATGGGTGTCACAGACACAGCTCTGCTACATTATATGCGCATGATAGACACAGCTGTGCCACAGTACATGTGCATCTTATAAACTCAGCTCTGCTACATGTCATGCGCATCACAAACACAGCTTTGGTACATGACATGCGCCTTAGAGACATAACATGCGCATGGTACAACACAGGTCTACTACATTATATGTGCATGACAGACACAGCTGTGCCGCAGTACATGCGCATGTTGCAAACTCAGCTCTGCTACATGACATACATCCATGCTGACTATACACACAGCACATTAGACAAACGGTCACTCGCAGCTCTACTACATTTATGCTGACTGCACACATTACACAGACAGCTCCTGGATACAGCGATGAGCCCCTGGTCATGTAATCCCTGACTCCACCCACACAGGTGATCACATGATGGTGACATGATCATAGGTCCTGTATTTTCTGCCAGATTATCCAGTATACAGTACTACTAAACTTCTGAATAGTTCCTCTTCTGAAAGAAGTGACATCACCACAGGTCCTTCAGCCCACCGGATCTCTGTGGTGGTGGTAGGTCAGTGTCTCCTGTCAGGACCACTGAGTTGTGTCTGACATACCAGCTTAGTTCTATTCTCATTCTGTTAGGACCTGCTATGATGTGCCCAGGGGGCGGGGCTATGGTGTCAGGGAGTAGGAGAATCACTCACTCACATACTTACAGACATGTGGTCATTAGTAGTTTGATGAACATACGGTTGAGACAACCATTTTGGTATATGGGAGAACCAGGCAAAACAGCTGTCAGACAAGCAATCATTCCTCTAACAGTTCTTGCACATGCATGGGCAGCTTTATGTCTCATGTACATGGGCATATGCAATTTTGGCCCATGACAAAC
Organism: Eleutherodactylus coqui; assembly: GCF_035609145.1. Taxonomy (NCBI): domain Eukaryota; kingdom Metazoa; phylum Chordata; class Amphibia; order Anura; family Eleutherodactylidae; genus Eleutherodactylus; species Eleutherodactylus coqui. Next base: position 14,949,688 of record NC_089847.1, read on the forward strand.
ACACAATTTTCATTGTGTCATAATATATTTATATCTTGGACGTTGAGTGCTGCCTAAAAACACTGCCATTACAGCTCCCACAGTGCTGCCACCACCGAGCTTTTCTTCAGTTTGAATGGCAACTTTCTTTTGTTAGTGGTTTCTAAAGGCATCCTGTGGTGCTCTTGACAGTATCCCTCCTCTCTGACAAATGTGGGTCCCTAGAAAGGACCCCCCCCTCCCCAAATGTCATCCATATTATCCAGATGGTATAACCTCTAACATTTTCCATGACATGTATGGGGAAGTAGGAAGGGATTGTATGTAGTGGTTTCAAGAGCTGTGCTGTGTGTTATACAGTTGCCACTTGCCTGCAGCTGGAAGAAAACTCTGATCCTGGTTATTTAACCCCTTAGATGCTGTGGTCAATGGTGACCATGGCATCTAAGTGGTTAGACCCCAACAAGTCATGTTTTCAGGATATCATATAGTAAGAACATTTGTGGCAATGTCTGAGGCTCTGACCAGAATTATATCACCTGTGCAATACTGAGGAAATCCTGAAAACAAGACCTGTTGGGGGCCCCTGAGGACTGCAACTGCATTAGACAGAAGAACATCAGCCTCCTGGCACAAACTCCCAGATGAAATAGTGCAGCATGCTATGTTATGTCTTGAAAAATGCTGGGAAGCAATGAAAGCCGTACGTGCCCAGTTATAATGAGTAGGGCCTGTTGGGCATCATTTGTTTCTGTCATAGGATAGGTCCATCCCCGGCTAGCCTTCTATTTTCCTATTCCCATGATGGAAAAGGAAAAAGGAATGTCTGAACTCAAGTGTGAACTAAGCCTTATTGGTTATCACTAGAGATGAGCGAGCGTACTCGGAAAAGCACTACTCGCTCGAGTAATTTGCTTTATCCGAGTATCGCTGTGCTCGTCCCTGAAGATTCGGGTGCCGGCACGGAGCGGGGAGCTGCTGGGGAGAGCGGGGAGGAACGGAGGTAAGATCTTTCTCTCCCTCTCTCCCGCCCGCTCTCCCCTGCTCCCCGCTGCGACTCACCTGTCAGCCGCAGTGGCACCCGAATCTTCAGACCCGAGCACAGCGATACTCGGATAAAGCACATTACTCGAGCGAGTAGTGCTTTTCCGAGTACGCTCGCTCATCTCTAGTAGTAACCCATCTTTACCAGAATTCAGAGCAGCAGATGTGTCCAGGTATGAAGCAATACAGAACTGCAGGATGTATCACTACATAGCTAGGAAAGCAGAATGACACCTGGGAGCTGTAATGGTGGTAAGCCTTCCCATATCCCCATGTAACAATGGACCTGACAGAAGAGGATGCCTGAAGTCATAATGGTGGTGATCACTAGCAGGAGGCCTTCTTTCAATAGAGCAGCAATGTCTGACCTCAGCCCATCAGACTGCGACAACCGTAGAAGCGGAGACAGAAGAAGGAAGAGCAACATTAAAATAAAAGCTCTTTAATTTAGCAAAAATACAGGCAATGAGATACTACAAAATAAATTCACCGTGCGAATGGAAAAAGATGTAACCAAATGTTGTTATCTGTTCAATAGACGCGTCCATCGATGAAAGCTAGTCCAACAGCTTTCCCCCATCGGTGCCGATGCCGCCGTGTGTATCTTGAGGAGCACACAGCCATCAGCCTTAGAAAGTATCATTTACACAGACGTACAGTATATGAGATCATATATACATGCTGCGATATAAACAGAGGTGTGGTCATAGAGGGGAGGTATGTCTCTTCGGTTTCTGCTCTGTGTAAAGGGGAGAGTCCGCCTGCTGGCTGATTAATTAAGTAAAGGTGCTTTTACATGGGCCAATCATTTGGTTTCCAACGATCCAGCAAGAATCCCCCGCCCACTCCGCCTACATTCACTAGTCATAATCATTCCCTTTTAAAAGCACAAGAAGGATTATCACTGGGACGACCTGTTGGGCATCTTGCAACAAACAGGTCGTCCCGTGTAAAAGAACCCTAAACCAGTGGGTGGATATATAAGCAGCTAGATAGACCAGTAGCTGCTCTAACTGGTTACCCGGTTGCTACTCTGTGTGAATACGCAGCAGTTATGTGCAAAAAGAGCATAGGAAGACTAAAAATAGAGAGGGAAGAGGCGATTTTCAGTCCATGAATACGCTGCGTATTCATGGACTGAAATACTCTTAAACCCATGTGAATGGGGACTACGACCCACGATCTGTGAGTAAGGTTGCCATGTGTATTTTCTGTAGCTAAATAAGGGAGATGGAATATTCCATCTCCCTCATTTGCATATTATTACCAAGAGGAGCATGCATGGCCACTTGAGTCTCCTCACTTAGTTTATAGTTGCTCTCCCTAAGGAGAAAAGCTAGCGTTTCTGACCCCCTTTTCTGTAGCCGGCAGGGAGAAGCCCTCCTGCTGATACTCTGTATATTAGTGTCCGAGGGGCAAGGAATTTATTTAGCTCTTGCTCTGTTTATTTTTGTTTGCTTGCAACTTTATTAATAAAGCCATGCACCTGTCAGTTTTTGACTTCATCCTGGCTGCTGACTCCTTGCTTGGCGTGAGCGGCACGTACTTTGACCCCAGCAAAGGCGATCCCGAGCGTATCCCCTCACAATACATACATATACTGTATATCTACCTATGCAGCTAGGGAAATCTCCCAGTCAAATGACGCAATGAAAGCGTGGGAGTCCCTTCATTGTTTCCTGGCACTGCCTTTTATAATTAAGTTCCACAGATATATAGACTTCTGTGTAATTACATTATGGGCTTCAGCTGAGCGCGGTGCTGATATGAATGAATACAAATGTTGTAAAGTGCTGCGTAATAAGCCGTGCATTATAATAATATGGAGTTATGACACTTTGTATCGACTCTTCTGATGAGAATTCCGCTTTTCGGATCAGCTGACATTTGCTTTTTACAATAACCATCTTTTACCTACAGCAACATTTTGGACAAAAAAACTATCATACAGATGCCAAATAAAGTAAGTGAACCCTTTGGAACCACCTGGATTTCTGCATTGATTGCTAATAAAATGTCTTCTGATTGTTATACAAGCCACAATTATAGACAAATACAACGTAACTAATAACTCATAGACCGTTATACTGTTCATGCCTTTTATTGAGCACATGGAGTAATCACTCATAGTGCAGGTAGACAAAGTAAGTGAACCTTGGTCCTAATGACTTCTCCAAGAGCTAATTGGCAAAAGGTGTTTCAGTTAAGATGAGAATATTAGTGCCAGTGTCACAGGTGCTTTGACCATTAAAGGGGTTTTGCCAAGTTATTACCCTATGCACGAGATAGCAGATAACATTATGATTGGTGGGGGTCCGACTGCTGGGACCCCCAGTGAATCGGAGAACAGGGAGTTCTGGTTGGTCCTCGAGTGAATGGAGTGGAGCTTGCATTCACTCTAGTATCAAAGACTGACAAAGCGCTTGAACTCTGTAATCTCTGGCTGTCACTGAAGTGAATGAAGAGCACCGTGTGACGTCTGCTCCATTCACTTGGGGACAGACAGGACCCCCGTTCTTGGGATTGCTGGGGGCTCCAGCGTTTGGATTTGCACCTATCATAAAGTTACTGCCAATCCTGTGGATAGGCCATAACTTTATAACTTGGCACAATCCCTTTAAATAAAGTTCACAAAGCCTGGTTACTGAAAAATCTGTTCTTCTCAAGAAAGACTGGTTACTGTGAATCATGCCTCGATGCAAACCACTTTCAGAAGACGTGTTATATAGACAACCAAGCCTGAAAAATGCTATAAAAGCTAAAGACATGGGTGTACATCAAGACAAAAATTAATTACAGAAGACTCTACAAACTGCAAAAATGTCCATTTATGTGTCCACTATTAGAAAAACAGTGAACAAGAATGATGTTCATGGAAGGACAGCAGCTGATGTAAAAAAAAAAGCATTGTACCCAGTCTCAAGTTTGCAGGAGCCACCTGGACGTCCCACGATTCTGCTTGGAAATGTTCTATGGACGGATGAGACAAGAGTGGAACTTTTTAGCACAAATGCACAACGTTATGTTTAGAGAAAAAAGAACCCGGAACACCAAAACCTCATCCAAGTGTGAAGCCTGGTGGAGGGGTCATCATGGTTTGGAGTTGTTTTGCTGCGTCTAGGCTAGTATTAGATATGAGCAAACGTACTTGTTAAGGGCGATTTCGCAATCGAGCATCGCTATTTTCGAGTACCTGACTACTCGGGTGAAAAGATTCAGGGGGTGCCGGGGGTTGTAGAGGGGAGAGAGCTCCCCCCTGTTCCCCACTGCTACTCCCCGCTCCACCACGCCGCCCCCCGAATCTTTTCACCCGAGTAGCCAGGTACTCGAAAATAGCGATGCTCGATTGCGAAATCGTCCTTAACGAGTACGTTCGCTCATCTATAGCTAGTATGCTTTGTGATCACTGAGGGAACGATGTATCAGAACATCGTATAGGAGAATGTAAGGACAGCCGTCCATGACCTCACAAGACGACACAAAGCACACAAGTAATCAACTAATGAATGGTAGAAAAAGAGAAAGATTAGTATTTTTGGAATGGCTGAGTTCTGACCGTAACCCTATGGAAATGCTGTGGCTGCTCTGAAAAAGGGCGGTGCACACAAGGCATCCCAGAAATACTGATGAACTGAAACACATTTGCAGAGAGGAAAAGTGTAAAATTCCTCCACGTTGTGCAATTATAATTTGAAAGTACAGGAAACATTTGGAGAAGGTGACTGCTGCTCAAGCAGATTTACCAGGTATTAAATTAAAGGGATTCACTTACAAATTCATGGCGTTCACTTACTTTTTCTTCCTGCACTGCAGCTACTCAGTAACAGACACAAACAGTAAAACTGTGTGCATGCTATTAGTTACATTGTGTTTGTCTATAATTGTGACACATATGGAACAATCAGACCACCTTCTATTAGCAATCATTGCAGAAATCCAGGTAATGCCAAAGGGTTCACTTAATTTTTCTATTAACTGTATATATCCTTGAAATGTTGCACAGATTATAACTCTTCCTTTTTTAGTTAAACACTTTGACCTTAAAGCACATATTCTTGTAATAAAGACTTTTCATGTGCTTATAAATGCTCCTGTTCACTCATTTATATTTTGCCAGAGCTGCTCTTCCTACTGTGTGAAGGCATCTTCTTAGCTATACAGCCATCGGCCTCCTGCACACGGACGGGACGGACCCCGCATGAGGGAATTCCTGCAGTGGAGTACGTCCCGGTGCCCGGCTGGTGATCCGTGCGTACCTGTCCGGCGGCTCTGCATAGCGCCGATGATGTGCTGTCTGGCACTCTGTCGCGCATGCGCAGTAGCCGATGGTGTCCTGGAGTGAGGCAGATCAGGCGATCACTGCGGAAGTGCCGCTGGACGGACGGCTTCCATTGACTTCAATGGAAACCGACTGTGTGTATCCCGCACAAAATCGCAGCATGCTGCGATTTATTCTCTGCGAGCGGAAAAGTGCAGTCGATTTCCGCTCGTGTAGATGAAGTGGCGTTTTGCCATTGAATACTATGGGCTGTATTTGCTGCGGAGTCCGGATGCCCGCCGCAGACTACGCAATGCAAATACGCCTGTGTGCAGGGGGCCATATACTGCAGAGCCTGCTCCTTCCTGACAAGCAAAGAACTATTTCTATTGGCTGCACTGTGGTGAACGGAGCATCATTATGCAGAGATCGGTCTGTGGGGGGAGTGACTGAGCATGTGTGTCATCCAGCACACAGCTCAATAGGCAGACTGACACATTGCTATACACTATGAACACCAGGGGGCACCGTACTCTGCAAGTAAATGTAATTTCTCTGTAATGGTTCATTTTAACAGCCTGAAAAGGGTTAATAGTGTTTTTGCTGTACGATCTATACAGTAAATGTAATATATAATGGTGGGACAGTCCAGTATTTATATTATATTAAATACTCTAGTAATTATAGACATAGTAAAGGGGTTGTACCACATCAGACGTCATCATCTATCTATAGGATAGGTGATAAAACTCTTTGATTGAAAAGGGTTTCACCCCTAGACCCCCCATGAATCCTGAGAATGAGGGTCCGGTATTATCAGTGTGGGGTTTCTGCACCCACCTGCAGTGACGTGGAGACTGAATGGAGGGTTGGCGACACATGCCCAGTGCTGACTCATTCATTTCAAATGGGGCCTGACGGAAATAGAGTACAAGCACTTGGCTATTTCCGGTAGTGCCATTGAAGATGAATGAAGCAGCACTACAAGTGGGTGCAGCGAGCCCGCAGTGAGCAGGAGAGGGGGACACAAGAGCCCTGATCTTGGGAGTGTTAGGGGTCTTAGTGGAGACCCCCATGATAAGACTTATCACCTATCCTAAAAGTTGATTGTAGTACAACCCTTTTAAAGTGACTTTGGCTGCACTTTACAAGAGCAATATTTAGTGAGGTCAAATTGTGCAAAAACTGCATAAATAGTTAAACTTACTAGTCAGGAATCTAGGAAAGCTGGGTGACAACTGTAATAGCCACCATGTTAATTGTCACACGGGATTCCCAGTAATGGATATGATTGAATAGGAGACATGTACGGATTATCTGGGCACTATGAATGTATGCTGCTTATGACACGCAGTTTGGTTTCCTCCAATCAGTGGACTATTTAATGGGGTCATCACCGTGTGACGAGGAGTTCACGTCACAGTAGCTGAAGCCGATGACGGAGTCCTGCTGGAGAAAGAAGTCGCAGCCTCCTGGGTTTTTCTGTTTCAGGGCGCTGTGTAAAAGCGCGGTCAGTTCTCGGTTGTCATTGGTCGCTGACTCCCAGACGACTTCTAGCTGTTCTTCTATTTGTCTGAAAGAAAAATAATATATCTAATTGTTTTCAGAAAGTGAGCTGAAAGTACAATCAGGCTTCATCCGGCTGCTGCTATTTGCAGCTCTTTCAAGCGGCCTCGTGAGATTTACGGAAAAGCATTTTCCTTATCAGTTACAGGATGAGCAGTCCGTGTCCAGTGCAGCATGAAAAGCTCACGTTCCTTTATCATGTTCTCGCTATTCAGAATATTTCAACCTAAATCCCCAAAGTACAGAAGTCTCACGAGTCGTCTGCTCATGTCAAGTTTAATTCTGACAACGGTGCAACTACAGGGGAGGCCCAGAGTAGTTTTTGCTTACAACCGGGCCCTAATCTCTTCAGAGCTAGGTATATATGAACATGGGGCACTGACTAAGCGTCTGCTACCACCAAGCGATTTGTTGTTTGACTGAGCGAACTATGTAAGAGTTTACTCGGGCAGTCTATTTATAATAAATCGTTTGCTTGCTTTTGCAAGTCCGGAGCTGACTGGAAATCTGAGGTACTGTATATTTTGTTCTACTGTTTGCAGGAGACAATCAGACAAATAAAGCATCTGCATTGGTTTTCCCATGGCCTCGAAAGGTTGCAAGTATATAGCTGAGGCCATGGCAAAACTAGCAAAAAGTATACATCAGATTTCCAGGCAACTCCAGATTTGCAAAAACAAACAAATGCATGTGCTGTATGCAATTACATGTTTGCTTGCAATCTGCCACAATTGGGTGTGATGCATGCACTGATATGCTGCATAGGATATAGAATCTGTGTGTGTGACTAGATATTAATGTTACTTGAGTTGAAGTAAGCTTACTGATTTCATGTAAACCAGAAAAGTGAAAAAAATCGCAGGTTTTGTTGCATAATAGGAAGATTTTGAATATATGGCCATTTTCCTGGCCATAATGCTAAACTTTAACCCTTCTGATAGACATTTTCTAAACATTTGTGGCACAAAAACATCAGGAACGAGTTATAACCTGGGAACAAAAAGAGTGTTGTTATATATAGCATGTCATTATAAGATAAAATGGTATGTGTAGTCATTGGCATCAAGTATAGCTTTTGGCACTGGCACCCAGAAAATCCAAGCTGCGACTCTAAAGGCTGTCGATCTCCAAAATAGAAGCGATCTATGGGTTACGAAGACAAAAGGCTCTATTGACAACGCAAATTCCCGGAATAGGTCTTTAAGCTGCGGTCCTTCAACTGTTTTGGAATGCTTCAGCTGTCGTCGCCTGCTGGGAGTTGTAGTCTTCACAAGGGCTAAAGTGTTACTGATTGCAGACCTCTGTCCTATAGCGATAGCATGGAGTGTAGGTTAGGAATCCATCTAGTATCTGGATGACACACGTTTTCTGTCCCCGTTGTACTACTGACCGGCTGGACGGGAAGCCTCTATCACTGTGTGTAAATAGCGGTTGGAGCTCAGCCGCTTGCACTCGCCGTCTCCTGCTGGAGACAATGGAGCAGAACAAGCTGTACTGTGTTGTTCTATCTGGACGAGCAGCGTAGTAACAGCACTTTGCTTCATTTCTCCAGTAACATCTCAGCATCCTGTGCTGTGGGCAATTACCAAATTACTTCTACACTGAATGCGAACAATCAGCAGCCAGGAAGCATTATGGGGATTTTTTTTCCTTATGTGCATTTTTTCATGTCCTTGGAACTTGGGAGAAAAAAAAAAATATCATGTAGGATGTTGTTATAACACTACTGTAGAGGGTGCAACAATCTGCACGGACCAGCACCATAACACTACTGTAGAGGGTGCAACGATCTGCACGGACCAGCACCATAACACTACTGTAGAGGGTGCAATGATCTGCACGGACCAGTCACTTGGGTATTCAATGTGCAGAGCCCCAGCCACGATGCTGAGCAGACAGTATGTGGCAGATTACACATTTTTGGATCTTTTTCTTGCACAGTTCGTAGATCTTACACGTAACAGCCAATAGGAATTCAGGGCAGCGGTGTCCATATAGCACTGTGTGTATAGCAGACATGTTAATGGGGCCACAAATGACCTCCTGTGCGTTGACATTATGCATATGGTGTCGGCGTCACAATACTACATCAGCATTGTCAGATACAGCTGCCAGTTTATCTCCCCATCTTGATTGATGTAACATGCGCATTTGGTCAAGCTAAGGTTTACCGGGGACTTGGGGCACAATCACATGTATGACAAAGCGACAGAATGATGTCTCGGTCCAACAGCCTTGTTAGTAGCGTCACTATTTCAACATACGGTGTTGTTAAAGCAAGCAGCTTGATATACACTATCCTACCAAAAGTCTTTGGACCCCCTATCAGTAAAATGGATTGCGTCTTATTAGCAGGTTATGTGTCCTAAACCATGCTACATAATATATAAGGAATATCGCTCAGATGTTATTAAATATGCGTAATTCTATAACGCATCCAATAGGGCACTTACCTGTGCACACTGTCTAACCCGACAGGGAAGGGTCGACCGCTGCACCCTATGGAACGCCCCTTGTGTCAAAGGACCATCAGATAAAACTTACTCCCTTCAAACTAAAGATGGTGATCTGCTGGACCCTTTCACTAGATATCAGAGGGGTCCAAGGATAATGAAAAGAAAAAGATGTGTTAAAAAAAAAAGGGGCCTGCGCTTCTTTAAGAGGAAAGTGCTGTTCTTTTCTGACATTGGGTCATTTACTTGTATGGGGGTCCCCTCCATGGAGACCCCCCAAAGACCTAAGATCTATGCGTTTTGGTATCAATCAGATATCCACAGGGACTCCAAACAGTTTTGAGGCGATAAATCACAATTTATTTAAATAGACATATAAAAATAACCAACAGACTAACGACATGTAGAAGCATGTGGAGGGCAGGTGTGACGCGTTTCGGGGTACCCACACCCTTTTATCAAGCTGCCCCATACTCCAAACACCATCCTTGAATAGCCTAAGGCCTCATGTCCACGGGGACAGATCCGCAGCGGGTCACCAGCACGCGTGATCCACACCCCATAGGGATGCATTGGGCACCCGCAGGCAATTAAATACCTGCGGATGTCATTTTCCTTTGAGGCGCGGATTGCGTGTGCGGGAAAACACCCGCAGCATGCTCCATTTTAGTGCGGGTCTCCCGCAGGCTTCTATTGAAGTCTATGGAAGCCGTCGGGATCCGCGGCACACCCGCAGCTGAATTACTGCTCTCCAGCGCGGGAGAGCAGGAGTTAAAAAAAAAAAGGAGTGCACAGCGCATGCGCGCGGCACGCTGCTGGCGTGCCGAGCACATCCGCCGGGCCGAAGTAAGAAGATCCGGCCACGACGGAGGGAAGATCCACAGCGTCCGGACAGGTAAGTAATTCTTCTTTTTAGGCTTTATGTCCGCGGGAAAGGAGGGACCCGCTGTGGGATTCTGCATGAAGAATCCGCGGCGGGCCTGATTTTCCCATCATGAAGGGCCATGCATCGGCCCATCTACAATGGTGCAAAGAGCGTAAGCATTGTACAGTTGAGCAACGATAGAATGTTCTATGTAGTGATGAATCACACTACTCCATCTACACATCAGATGGATATACCCGGGTGTGGAGGGTCCTGGGAACACCTTTTACCGGGATGTGCTGTGCCAACAGCTAAGAACGGTGGGGGTTTCATTAAGGTCTGGGGATGTGCTACGTGACATGGTCTCGGTCCGTTGGTTGTAGTGACAAGAACCATGAACATGGAGGTATACCCAGACATTCTAGACAATAATGTGCTGCTGACAATGTGGCAATACTCTGGGAATGGTCGGCCATACTTCCAACAAGCTGACGCACCTTGTCACACATCCAATGCTGTTTACGTTGGTTTCAGAATATGGATGCTCCACAATTGGACCGGCTGTACAGAGTCCTAACCTGAACCCTACTGAACATCTTTGGGACAAACTGGAACGTCAGGTCAGGATTATGAACAGCGTCCATCTTGTTTGAGAGAACTCACCAGATATTTGCAAGATGAATGGAGGGAAATACCAGCTGAAGTGTATCAGACGTTAGTAGAATGTATCCACGGAAAGTATCCAATGTCATTAAGCCCAAAAGAGCCCCATTAAGTATTAACATACAGAAACATATACTTATTATTCCTACTCAGGTGCCCAATTACCTTTGGTAGGATAGTGTACTACCCCAAAACAGTCCAGCTACACTTTGTTTTGAATGCATGTGACTTCTAACGAGGCCTCGTCATCGGCGCTAGAATAGCTGGGGCCAGAATGTAATTGCTAACCTTGCGGGGTTTCCTCATGCAGCGGTGTGGCGAGTATACCAAGAATGGTGTGAAAAGACAAAACATCCAGCGAAAGAGGATCCTGTGGATTACAACCATTCATCAGTGAAAGGGGTCAATAGGAGGATGTCAAGAGTTGTTCTGACCAATAGGTGCTGCACAGTCAACACCGGCCGAATAGAATGCTGCTGCTTCAACTTGCTGTTTTTTTTTTTTAGCACAGATGGCCTATAACGACCAGTTTCAGCACCATTGTGTCTAATAGAAACACAAGGGTGAGACTCCAGGGGGCGTCAAGATGTGATACGGGACAGGCATGGAAGTACCCCGTTGTACCACCTCTAGCTTGAATGGAAGATGTAACAAGGGCGGGCATGGAGGCTCTAGTACCCTGTTGTTCCGCCTCTAGCTTGGATGGTGACCGGGCAACCACGGAAGTGTGATAATGTTGTGGAGACATTGCTGTGACCCCCTTGTGTAAGCGGCCGAGCATTATCCTGCTGGAAGCCGCCATGAGAGGAACATGTGGCTGCAGGATGTCCTGAACATATCGCTGAGCTGTCATTGTCCTTTCTACCACTACTAGGGCTGACCGACTCTTGTACGCGATGGCTCCCCAGACCATCACACCAGCAGGGGGTAGTGGGCCGGCCCACAGCAGAGCAGCATTGGGGCGCTCACCCCGAGGTCTCCAGACATGAACACAGCCGTCGTCAGCGACCAAACTAAACCTGGATTCATCACTGAAAACAATCTGGTTCCGCTTCATAGCAGTCAAGCTTCATCATTCACAACACCACTGTGGGTGTCAAGGAAAATACACATAAAGGGCGCCAGGAGACCAAATGTCCTTTAGCCAAGCACCTAAATATGGTTCCAACAGACACTCAGGCATGTAATGATGGACCCATCGGTCTTTGGATGGTGGACAACGAAACAGTTGCATCTGCTGGTACTTGTCGGACGATCAGATGATTCTCTCTACTGGTGGTTTGACGAGAGTGCCCTAAGTCTGATTGTCTTGTGTGCCCTCAGACATTCAATGGTTCCAACACCCCCCAACAGTCTGGTCCAACGCTACTCTCTACTGGTGGTCTGTAGGGGGCATCCTGAACCTGGTCACCTTGTGTGTCCTCACACATCCACTGGTCCCAACAAATAATAGTCTGGTCAGAACTGCCTGGTGGGGACAATTCATCAATACGATCAATAAGCTTCTCACATCCCAATAATGTGCCCCTCTCAGACTCTGGAAATCTCTTCTCTGCGTCGTAGAGGCGTCTAGTGGTACAAGAGGTCACTACACACAAGGAGCCTCTGAGAGCCTCTTATAGGCCAAGGGGGAACCACTTTTAGGGCCTCAGGTGACAAGACCGTCCATCTAATCACCACAACTCTCATCATTTACATATCTGTCTAAGATGGAACTGCATGCCGAGTTTTGCAGCAAAACGACAACTCATCTAGGGGTGGAATTGTTTTTTTTTCGATGAGTGTATATACATATGTATACTATTAGAACAATAGTGTGTATACAGCCAGGATACAAGGGCAGAACACAATGGAGTTAGAATGCATTTAAAATCTGCATTAGACAGACTCCTTAGCGCTCTCCCTGCGGAGGCGGAATCGCTCCACACATCAGGTCTAGTCTGTCCGAGGCATCATCTGAAACTTGGGATTGGCTGGCAGGATGTGTAATCACGATGATTTTCGGAGCTTCAGTGATGGATTGCCGTTATCAGAATTCACAATCCTCTCATCCTCCAAGGCTCTCCAGCCTCTCAAAGATAATAGACAATGATGTACATAATCTAGTTCCAGAGAGACAGTGAAAATACACAAATTCATCGGCCATCAGCGGCGGATTACCTCTATTTTCAGTGAAACCGAAAGATAAAAATGGGACATTAACGGCATCTTTGAAAAGACTATGAATGTGGCTCATCTGGAGAAAAAGGCTTAAAAGGGACGGCAATTCTGTGATAACCCTGTGCATTAGACCGGGGACAATAGAAATGGAAGCGACTGCTGGAAGGGGAGAAAAGAACATGATTGACTTTACTTATTTATGACGTTTGCTTGGCTTTAAGCGTCTGTCGTCTGCAGAGGATGCATCGGGTACAAGGGGATGGATTAACCCTATGATGTATGTTCTCTGTGAAAGCGTGCTAGGTGATCGCCGAGAAGTCACTTCTGTAATATTATTTGTTTCTCTTTAGCCTGCAGTGTAAAGAATGGAGG